>NW_027274180.1:0-125504 GCF_030028105.1 Mobula birostris
TCTCAGCTCCAGTGGGAGACGTTCACACTAGCAGTCTACTGAGAACTTGTCACTCTCTCAGTCTACATGGGAACTTGTCACAATCTCAGTCTCCATGGGAACTTGTCACACTCTCAGCCTCTATGGGAACTTCTCACACTCTCAGTCTCCATGGGAACTTCTCACACTCACAGTCTCCATGGGAACTTGTGACACTCTCAGTCTCCATGGGACCATGTCACACTCTCAGTCTCCACGGGAACTTGTCACACTCTCAGTCTCCATGGGAACTTGTCACACTCTCAGTCTCCGTGGGAACGTGTCACACTCTCAGTCTCTATGGGAACTTGTCACACGCTCAGTCTCCATGCGAACTTGTCACACTCTCAGTCTCCATGGGAACTTGTCGCACTCTCTGTCTCCAAGGGAACTTGTCACAATCTCAGTCTACATGGGAACTTGTCACACTCTCAGACTACATGAGAACTTGCCGCACTCTCAGTCTCCGTGAGACCTTGTCACACTCACAGTCTCCGTGGGAACTGGTCCCACGCTCAGTCTCCGTAAGAACTTGTCACGCTCGCAGTCTCCATGGGAACTTGTCACACTCTCAGTCTCCATGGGAACCTCTCACACTCTCAGTCTCCATGGGAGCTTGTGACACTCTCAGTCTCCATGGGAACTTGTCACACTCTCAGTGTACATGGGAACCTGTCACACTCTCAGTATCCACGGGAACTTGTCACACTCAGTCTCCATGGGAACCTGTCACACTCTCAGTCTCCATGGGAACTTATCACACTCTCAGACTCCATGGGAACTTGTCACACTCTCAGTCTACATGGAAACTTGTCACACTCTCAGTCTCCATGGGAGCTTGTCACACTCTCAGTCTACATGAGAACTTCTCACACTCTCAGTCTCCATGGGAACTTGACACTGTCTCAGTCTACATGGGAGCTTGTGGCACTCTCATTCTCCATGGGAACTTGACACACTCTCAGTCTCCATGGGAACTTGTCACACTTTCAGTCTCCATGGGAACTTGTCACACTCTCAGTCACAGTGGGACCATGTCACACTCTCAGTCTCCACGAGAAATTGTCACACTCTCAGTGTCCGTGGAACTTCTCACACTCTCACTCTACATGGGAACTTGTCACACTCTCAGACTCCATGGGAACTTGTGACACTCTCAGTCTCCATGGGACCATGTCACACTCTCAGCCTCCACGGGAACTTGTCACACTCTCAGTCTCCATGGGAACCTGTCACACTCTCAGTCTCCGTGGGAACGTGTCACACTCTCAGTCTCCATGGGAACTTGTCACACGCTCAGTCTCCATGAGAACTTGTCACACTCTGAGACTCCGTGGAAACTTGTCACACTCTCAGCCTCCGTGGGAACTTGTCACACTCTCTGTCTCCCTGGGAACTTGTCACACTCCCAGTCTCCATGGGAACTTGTCACACTCTCAGTCTCCATGAGAACTTGTCACACTCTCATTCTCCATGGGAACTTGTCGCACTCTCATTCTCCATCCGAACTTGTCACACTCTGAGTCTCCGTGGGAACTTGTCACACTCTCCGTCTCCGTGGGAACATGTCACACTCTCAGTCTCCATGGGAACCTGTCACACCCTCAGTCTACATGGGAACTTGTCGCACTCTCAGTCTCCATGGGAACTTGTCGCACTCTGAGTCTCCATGCGAACTTGTCGCACTCTCAATCTCCATGGGAACTTGTCGCACTCTCAGTCTCCATGGGAACTTGTCACACTCTCAGTCTACATGGGAACTTGTCACACTCTCAGACTGCATGAGAACTTGCCGCACTCTCAGTCTCCGTGGGAACATGTCCCACTCTCAGTCTCCGTGTGAACTGGTCACACGCTCCGTCTCCGTAAGAACTTGTCACGCTCTCAGTCTCCATGGGAATTTGTCACACTCTCAGACTCCATGGGAACCTGTCACACTCTCAGTCTCCATGGGAGCTTGTGACACTCTCAGTCTCCATGGGAACTTGTCACACTCTCAGTCTCCATGGGATCTTGACACACTCTCAGTGTACATGGGATCCTGTCACAGTCTCAGTCTCCACGGGAACTTGTCACACTCAGTCTCCATGGGAACCTGTCACACTCTCAGTCTCCATGGGAACTTATCACACTCTCAGACTCCATGGGAACTTGTCACACTCTCAGTCTACATGGAAACTTGTCACACTCTCAGTCTCCATGGGAGCTTCTCACACTCTCAGTCTCCATGGGAACTTGACACCGTCTCAGTCTGCATGGGAGCTTTTGGTACTCTCAGTCTCCATGGGAACTTGTCACACTTAAGTCACCATGGGAACTTGTCACACTCTCAGTCTCCTTGGGACCATGTCACACTCTCAGTCTCCACGGGAACTTGTCACACTCTCAGCCTCCATGGGAACTTCTCACAATCTCAGTCTCCTTCGGAACTTCTCACACTCTCAGTCTCCATGGGAACTTGTGACACTCTCAGTCTCCATGGGACCATGTCACACTCTCAGTCTCCACGGGAACTTGTCACACTCTCAGTCTCCATGAGAACTTGTCACACTCTCATTCTCCATGGGAACTTGTCGCACTCTCATTCCCCATCCGAACTTGTCACACTCTGACTCTCCGTGGGAACTTGTCACACTCTCAGTCTCCGTGGGAACTTGTCACACTCTCAGTCTCCATGTGAACCTGTCACACCCTCAGTCTCCATGGGAGCTTGTCACACTCTCCGTCTCCATGGGATCCTTTCACAAACTAAGTCTCCATGGGAACTTGTCACACTCTCAGTCTACATGAGAACTTTTCACACTCTCAGTCTACATGAGAACTTGTCACACTCTCAGTCTCCATGGGAACGTGTCACACTCTCAGTCTACATGGGAACTTGTCGCACTCTCAGTCTCCCTGGGAACTTGTCGCACTCTCAGTCTCCATGCGAACTTCTCGCACTCTCAGTCTCCATGGGAACTTGTCGCACTCTCAGTCTCCATGGGAACTTGTCGCACTCTCAGTCTCCGTGGGACCTGGTCACACGCTCAGTCTCCGTGGGAACTTGACACGCTCTCAATCTCCATGGGAACTTGTCACACTCTCAGTCTACATGGAAACTTGTCACACTCTCAGTCTCCATGGGAGCTTGTCACACTCTCAGTCTACATGAGAACTTTTCACACTCTCAGTCTCCATGGGAACTTGTCACAGTCTCAGTCTACATGGGAGCTTGTCGCACTCTCAGTCTCCATGGGAACTTTCACACTCTCAGTCTCCATGGGAACTTGTCACACTTTAAGTCTCCATGGGAACTTGTCACACTCTCAGTCTCCATGGGAACTTGTCACACTTTAAGTCTCCATGGGAACTTGTCACACTCTCAGTTTGCATGGGAACTTGTCACACTCTGAGTCTCCATGGGAACGTGTCACTCTCTCAGTGCACATGGGAACTTGTCGCACTCTCAGTCTCCATGAGAACTTCTGACACTCTCAGTCTCCATGGGAACATTTCGCACTCTAAGTCTCCTTAGGAACTTGTCACATCTCAGTCTACATAGGAACTTGTCACAATCTCAGCCTCCATGGGATCTTGTCACTCTCTCAGTCTACATGAGAACTTGTCACACTCTCAGTCTCCATGGGAACCTGTCACACTCTCTGTCTCCCTGGGAGCTTCTGACACTCTCAGTCTCCATGGGAACTTGTCACACTCTCAGTCTCCATGGGAACTTGACACAGTCTCAGTCTCCATGGGAACTTGTCACACTCTCAGTGTACATGGGAACCTGTCACACTCTCAGTCTCCACGGGAACTTGTCACACTCTGTCTCCATAGGAACCTGTCACAATCTCAGTCTCCATGGGAACTTATCACACTCTCAGTCTCCATGGGAACTTGTCACACTCTCAGTCTACATGGAAACTTGTCACACTCTCAGTCTCCATGGGAACTTGTCACACTCTCAGTCTACATGAGAACTTGTCACACTCTCAGTCTCCATGGGAACTTGTCACAGTCTCAGTTTACATGGGAGCTTGTCGCACTCTCAGTCTCCATGGGAACTTGTCACACTCTCAGTCTCCATGGGAACTTGTCACACTCTCAGTTTATATGGGAACTTGTCACACTCTCAGTCTCCATGGGAGCTTGTCACACTCTCAGTCTACATGAGAACTTCTCACACTCTCAGTCTCCATGGGAACTTGACACTGTCTCAGTCTACATGGGAGCTTGTGGCACTCTCAGTCTCCCTGGGAACTTGACACACTCTCAGTCTCCATGGGAACTTGTCACACTTTCAGTCTCCATGGGAACTTGTCACACTCTCAGTCACAGTGGGACCATGTCACACTCTCAGTCTCCACGAGAAATTGTCACACTCTCAGTCTCCGTGGAACTTCTCACACTCTCACTCTACATGGGAACTTGTCACACTCTCAGACTCCATGGGAACTTGTCACACTCTCAGTCTCCATGGGAACTTGTCACACTCTCAGCCTCCATGGGAACTTCTCACACTCTCAGTCTCCATGGGAACTTCTCACACTCACAGTCTCCATGGGAACTTGTGACACTCTCATTCTCCATGGGACCATGTCACACTCACAGTCTCCACGGGAACTTGTCACACTCTCAGTCTCCATGGGAACCTGTCACACTCTCAGTCTCCGTGGGAAAGTGTCACACTCTCAGTCTCCATGGGAACTTGTCACACGCTCAGTCTCCATGAGAACTTGTCACACTCTGAGACTCCGTGGAAACTTGTCACACTCTCAGTCTCCGTGGGAACTTGTCACACTCTCTGTCTCCCTGGGAACTTGTCACACTCCCAGTCTCCATGGGAACTTGTCACACTCTCAGTCTCCATGAGAACTTGTCACACTCTCATTCTCCATGGGAACTTGTCGCACTCTCATTCTCCATCCGAACTTGTCACACTCTGAGTCTCCGTGGGAACTTGTCACACTCTCAGTCTCCGTGGGAACATGTCACACTCTCAGTCTCCATGGTAACCTGTCACACCCTCAGTCTACATGGGAACTTGTCGCACTCTCAGTCTCCATGGGAACTTGTCGCACTCTCAGTCTCCATGCGAACTTGTCGCACTCTCAGTCTCCATGGGAACTTGTCGCACTCTCAGTCTCCATGGGAATTTGTCACACTCTCAGTCTTCATGGGAACCTGTCACACTCTCACTCTCCATGGGAGCTTGTGACACTCTCAGTGTACATGGGATCCTGTCACACTCTCAGTCTCCACGGGAACTTGTCACACTCAGTCTCCATGGGAACCTGTCACACTCTCAGTCTCCATGGGAACTTATCACACTCTCAGACTCCATGGGAACTTGTCACACTCTCAGTCTACATGGAAACTTGTCACACTCTCAGTCTCCATGGGAGCTTGTCACACTCTCAGTCTACATGAGAACTTCTCACACTCTCAGTCTCCATGGGAACTTGTCACACTCTCAGCCTCCATGGGAACTTCTCACAATCTCAGTCTCCTTGGGAACTTCTCACACTCTCAGTCTCCATGGGAACTTGTGACACTCTCAGTCTCCATGGGACCATGTCACACTCTCAGTCTCCACGGGAACTTGTCACACTCTCAGTCTCCATGAGAACTTGTCACACTCTCATTCTCCATGGGAACTTGTCGCACTCTCATTCCCCATCAGAACATGTCACACTCTGAGTCTCCGTGGGAACTTGTCACACTCTCAGTCTCCGTGGGAACTTGTCACACTCTCAGTCTCCATGTGAACCAGTCACACCCTCAGTCTCCATGGGAGCTTGTCACACTCTCCGTCTCCATGGGATCCTTTCACAAACTCAGTCTCCATGGGAACTTGTCGCACTCTCAGTCTCCCTGGGAACTTGTCACACTCTCAGTGTACATGGGATCCTGTCACACTCTCAGTCTCCACGGGAACTTGTCACACTCAGTCTCCATGGGAACCTGTCACACTCTCAGTCTCCATGGGAACTTATCACACTCTCAGACTCCATGGGAACCTGTCACACTCTCAGTCTACATGGAAACTTGTCACACTCTCAGTCTCCATGGGAGCTTGTCACACTCTCCGTCTCCATGGGATCCTTTCACAAACTCAGTCTCCATGGGAACTTGTCGCACTCTCAGTCTCCCTGGGAACTTGTCGCACTCTCAGTGTACATGGGATCCTGTCACACTCTCAGTCTCCACGGGAACTTGTCACACTCAGTCTCCATGGGAACCTGTCACACACTCAGTCTCCATGGGAACTTATCACACTCTCAGACTCCATGGGAACTTGTCACACTCTCAGTCTACATGGAAACTTGTCACACTCTCAGTCTCCATGGGAGCTTGTCACACTCTCAGTCTACATGAGAACTTCTCACACTCTCAGTCTCCATGGGAACTTGACACCGTCTCAGTCTGCATGGGAGCTTGTGGCACTCTCAGTCTCCATGGGAACTTGTCACACTTTAAGTCACCATGGGAACTTGTCACACTCTCAGTCTCCGTGGGACCATGTCACACTCTCAGTCTCCACGGGAACTTGTCACACTCTCAGCCTCCATGGGAACTTCTCACAATCTCAGTCTCCTTGGGAACTTCTCACACTCTCAGTCTCCATGGGAACTTGTGACACTCTCAGTCTCCATGGGACCATGTCACACTCTCAGTCTCCACGGGAACTTGTCACACTCTCAGTCTCCATGAGAACTTGTCACACTCTCATTCTCCATGGGAACTTGTCGCACTCTCATTCCCCATCCGAACTTGTCACACTCTGAGTCTCCGTGGGAACTTGTCACACTCTCAGTCTCCGTGGGAACTTGTCACACTCTCAGTCTCCATGTGAACCTGTCACACCCTCAGTCTCCATGGGAGCTTGTCACACTCTCCGTCTCCATCAGATCCTTTCACAAACTCAGTCTCCATGGGAACTTGTCGCACTCTCAGTCTCCCTGGGAACTTGTCGCACTCTCAGTCTCCATGCGAACTTCTCGCACTCTCAGTCTCCATGGGAACTTGTCGCACTCTCAGTCTCCATGGGAACTTGTCGCACTCTCAGTCTCCGTGGGAACTGGTCACACGCTCAGTCTCCGTGGGAACTTGACACGCTCTCAGTCTCCATTGGAACTTGTCACACTCTCAGTCTACATGGAAACTTGTCACACTCTCAGTCTCTATGGGAACTTGTCACACTCTCACTCTACATGAGAACTTGTCACTCTCTCAGTCTCCATGGGAACTTGTCACAGTCTCAGTCTACATGGGAGCTTGTAGCACTCTCAGTCTCCATGGGAACTTGTCATACTCTCAGTCTCCATGGGAACTTGTCATATTCTCAGTCTCCATGGGAACTTGTCACACTCTCAGTCTCCATGTGAACGTGTCACTCGCTCAGACTACATGAGAACTTGTCGCACTCTCGGTCTCCATGGGAACTTGTCGCACTCTCAGTCTCAATGGGAACTTATCGCACTCTCAGTCTCCATGGGAACTTCTGACTCTCTCAGTCTCCATGGGAACTTGTCGCACTCTCAGTCTCCATAGGAACTTGTCACATCTCAGTCTCCATGGGAACTTGTCACACTCTCAATCTACATGGGAACTTGTCACACTGTCATACTACATGGGAACTTGCACATTCTCAGTCCACATGGGAACTTCTCACACTCTCAGTCTCCATGGGAACGTGTCACTCTCTCAGTCTCCATGGGAACTTATCACACGTTAAGTCTCAATGGGAACTTGTCACACTCTCAGTCTTCATGGGAACTTGTCACACTCTCAGTTTACATGGGAACTTGTCACACTCTCAGTCTCCATGGGAACATGTCACTATCTCAGTCTACATGGGATCTTGTCGCACTCTCAGTCTCCATGGGAACGTGTCACTCTCTCAGTCTACATGGGAACTTGTCGCACTCTCATTCTCCATGGGAACTTGTCGCACTCTCAGTCTCCATGGGAACTTGTCGCACTCTCAGCCTCCGTGGGAACTTCTGGCACTCTCAGTCTCCATGGGAACTTGTCACATCTCAGTCTACATGGGAACTTGTCACAATCTCAGTCTCCATGGGAACCTGTCACACTCTCTGTCTCCATGGGAGCTTGTGACACTCTCAGTCTCCATGGGAGCTTGTGACACTCTCAGTCTCCATGGGAACTTGACCCACTATCGGTGTACATGGGAACCTGTCACACTCTCAGTCTCTACGGGAACTTGTCACACTCTGTCTCCATAGGAACCTGTCACACTCTCAGTCTCCATGGGAACTTATCACACTCTCAGTCTCCATGGGAACATGTCACACTCTCAGTCTACATGGAAACTTGTCACACTCTCAGTCTCCATGGGAACTTGTCACACTCTCAGTCTACATGAGAACTTGTCACAGTCTCAGTCTACATGGGAGCTTGTCGCACTCTCAGTCTCCATGGGAACTTGTCACACTCTCAGTTTGCATGGGAACTTGTCACACTCTCAGTCTCCATGGGAACGTGTGACTAATTCAGTCTACATGGGAACTTGTCACACTCTCAGTTTACATGGGAACTTGTCACACTCTCAGTCTCCAGGGGAACGTGTCACTCTCTCAGTCTACATGGGAACTTGTCGCACTCTCAGTTTACATGGGAACTTGTCACACTCTCAGTCTCCAGGGGAACGTGTCACTCTCTCAGTCTACATGGGAACTTGTCGCACTCTCAGTCTCCATGGGAACTTGTCGCACTCTCAGTCTCCATAGGAACTTGTCACATCTCAGTCTCTATGGGAACTTGTCACACTCTCTGTCTATATGGTAACTTGTCACACTCTCAATCTCCATGGGAACTTGTCACAGTCTCAGTCGACATGGGAGTTTGTCACACTTTAAGTCTCCATGGGAACTTGTCACACTCTCAGTCTCCATGGGAACATGTCACGCTCTCACTCTTCATGGGAACTTGTCACACTCTCAGTTTACATGGGAACTTGTCACACTCTCAGTCTCCATGGGAACGTGTCACTATCTCAGTCTACATGGGAACTTGTCGCACTCTCAGTTTACATGGGAACTTGTCACACTCTCAGTCTCCATGGCAACTTCTGACACTCTCAGTCTCCATTGGAACTTTTCGCACTCTCAGTCTCCATAGGAACTTGTCACATCTCAGTCTCCATGGGAACTTGTCACACTCTCAATCTCCATGGGAACATGTCACTATCTCAGTCTACATGGGAACTTGTCGCACTCCCGGTCTCCTTGGGAACTTGTCGCACTTTCAGTCTCCATGGGAACTTCTGACACTCTCAGTCTCCATGGGAACTTTTCGCACTCTCAGTCTCCATAGGAACTTGTCACATCTCAGTCTCCATGGGAACTTGTCACGCTCTCAGTCTCCATGGGAACCTGTCACACTCTCAGTCTCCATGGGAGCTTGTGACACTCTCAGTCTCCATGGGAACTTGACACACTCTCAGTGTACATGGGAACCTGTCACACTCTCAGTCTCCATGGGAACTTGTCACATTCTCAGTCTACATGGAAACTTGTCACACTCTCAGTCTCTATGGGAACTTGTCACACTCTCACTCTACATGAAAACTTGTCACACTCTCAGTCTCCATGGGAACTTGTCACAGTCTCAGTCTACATGGGAGCTTGTCGCACTCTCAGTCTCCATGGGAACTTGTCACACTCTCAGTCTCCATGGGAACTTGTCATACTCTCAGTCTCCATGGGAACTTGTCACACTCTCAGTCTCCATGGGAACTTGTCACACTCTCAGTCTCCATGGGAACTTATCACACTCTCAGTCTCCATGGCAACTTGTCGCACTCTCAGTCTACATGGAAACTTTTCACAGTCTCAGTCTACATGGGAGCTTGTCGCACTCTCAGTCTCCATGGGAACTTGTCACACTCTCAGTCTCCATGGGAACTTGTCACACTTTAAGTCCCCATGGGAACTTGTCACACTCTCAGTCTCCATGGGAACTTGTCACACTTTAAGTCTCCATGGGAACTTGTCACACTCTCAGTTTACATGGGAACTTGTCACACTCTGAGTCTCCATGGGAACGTGTCACTCTCTCAGTGTACATGGGAACTTGTCGCACTCTCAGTCTCCATGGGAACTTGTCGTACTCTCAGTCTCCATGGGAACTTGTCACATCTCAGTCTACATGGGAACTTGTCACAATCTCAGTCTCCATGGGAACTTGTCACACTCTCAGTCTACATCACAACTTGTCACACTCTCAGTCTCCATGGGAACCTGTCACACTCTCTGTCTCCATGGGAGCTTGTGACACTCTCAGTCTCCATGGGAACTTGTCACACTCTCAGTCTCTATGGGAACTTGACCCACTATCAGTGTACATGGGAACCTGTCACACTCTCAGTCTCCATGGGAACTTGTCACACTCTGTCTCCATAGGAACCTGTCACACTCTCAGTCTCCATGGGCACTTATCACACTCTCAGTCTCCATGGGAACTTGTCACACTCTCCGTCTACATGGAAACTTGTCACACTCTCAGTCTCCATGGGAACTTGTCACACTCTCAGTCTACATGAGAACTTGTCACACTCTCAGTCTCCATGAGAACTTGTCACAGTCTCAGTCTACATGGGAGCTTGTCGCACTCTCAGTCTCCATGGGAACTTGTCACACTCTCAGTTTACATGGGAACTTGTCACACTCTCAGTCTCCATGGGAACGTGCGACTATCTCAGTCTACATGGGAACTTGTCGCACTCTCAGTTTACATGGGAACTTGTCACACTCTCAGTCTCCATGGCAACTTCTGACACTCTCAGTCTCCATGGGAACTTGTCACATCTCAGTCTCCATGGGAACTTGTGACACTCTCAGTCTCCTTGGGATCCTGTCACACTCTCAGTCTCCATGGGAGCTTGTGACCCTCTCAGTCTCCATGGGAGCTTGTCACACTCTCAGTCTCCATGGGATCTTGACACACTCTCAGTGTACATGGGAACCTGTCACACTCTCAGTCTCCACGGGAACTTGTCACACTCTGTCTCCATGGGAAACTGTCACACTCTCAGTCTCCATTGGAACTTGTCACACTCTCAGTCTACATGGAAACTTGTCACACTCTCAGTCTCTATGGGAACTTGTCACACTCTCACTCTACATGAGAACGTGCGACTATCTCAGTCTCCATGGGAACTTGTCACACTCTCAGTCTCCATGGGAATGTGCGACTATCTCAGTCTACATGGGAACTTGTCACACTCTCTGTTTACATGGGAACTTGTCACACTCTCAGTCTCCATGGGAACGTGTCACTCTCTCAGTCTACATGGGAACTTGTTGCACTCTCAGTCTCCATGGGAACTTGTCGCACTCTCAGTCTCCATGGGAACTTGTCGCACTCTCTGTCTCCATGGGAACTTCTGACACTCTCAGTCTCCATAGGAACTTTTCGCACTCTCAGTCTCCATAGGAACTTGTCACATCTCAGTCTCCATGGGAACTTGTCACACTCTCTGTCTACATGGTAACTTGTCACACTCTCAATCTCCATGGGAACTTGTCACAGTCTCAGTCTACATGGGAGTTTGTCACACTTTAAGTCTCCATGGGAACTTGTCACACTCTCAGTCTCCATGTGAACATGTCACGCTCTCACTCTTCATGGGAACTTGTCACACTCTCAGTTTACATGGGAACTTGTCACACTCTCAGTCTCCATGGGAACGTGTCACTATCTCAGTCTACATGGGAACTTGTCGCACTCTCAGTTTACATGGGAACTTGTCACACTCTCAGTCTCCATGGCAACTTCTGACACTCTCAGTCTCCATGGGAACTTGTCACATCTCAGTCTCCATGGGAACTTGTGACACTCTCAGTCTCCTTGGGATCCTGTCACACTCTCAGTCTCCATGGGAGCTTGTGACCCTCTCAGTCTCCATGGGAGCTTGTCACACTCTCAGTCTCCATGGGATCTTGACACACTCTCAGTGTACATGGGAACCTGTCACACTCTCAGTCTCCACGGGAACTTGTCACACTCTGTCTCCATGGGAAACTGTCACACTCTCAGTCTCCATTGGAACTTGTCACACTCTCAGTCTACATGGAAACTTGTCACACTCTCAGTCTCTATGGGAACTTGTCACACTCTCACTCTACATGAGAACTTGTCACTCTCTCAGTCTCCATGGGAACTTGTCACAGTCTCAGTCTACATGGGAGCCTGTAGCACTCTCAGTCTCCATGGGAACTTGTCATACTCTCAGTCTCCATGGGAACTTGTCATATTCTCAGTCTCCATGGGAACTTGTCACACTCTCAGTCTCCATGTGAACGTGTCACTCGCTCAGACTACATGAGAACTTGTCGCACTCTCGGTCTCCATGGGAACTTGTCGCACTCTCAGTCTCAATGGGAACTTATCGCACTCTCAGTCTCCATGGGAACTTCTGACTCTCTCAGTCTCCATGGGAACTTGTCGCACTCTCAGTCTCCATAGGAACTTGTCACATCTCAGTCTCCATGGGAACTTGTCACACTCTCAATCTACATGGGAACTTGTCACACTGTCAGACTACATGGGAACTTGCACATTCTCAGTCTACATGGGAACTTCTCACACTCTCAGTCTCCATGGGAACGTGTCACTCTCCCAGTCTCCATGGGAACTTATCACACATTAAGTCTCAATGGGAACTTGTCACACTCTCAGTCTCCATGCGAACTTGTCACACTCTCAGTCTTCATGGGAACTTGTCACACTCTCAGTCTCCATGGGAACATGTCACTATCTCAGTCTACATGGGATCTTGTCGCACTCTCAGTCTCCATGGGAACGTGTCACTCTCTCAGTCTACATGGGAACTTGTCTCACTCTCATTCTCCATGGGAACTTGACACAGTCTCAGTGTACATGGGAACCTGTCACACTCTCAGTCACCACGGGAACTTGTCACACTCTGTCTCCATGGGAACCTGTCACACTCTCAGTCTCCATGGGAACTTGTCACACTCTCAGTCTACATGGAAACTTGTCACACTCTCAGTCTCTATGGGAACTTCTCACACTCTCACTCTACATGAGAACTTGTCACACTCTCAGTCTCCATGGGAACTTGTCACAGTCTCAGTCTACATGGGAGCTTGTCGCACTCTCAGTCTCCATGGGAACTTGTCACACTCTCAGTCTCCATGGGAACTTGTCATACTCTCAGTCTCCATGGGAACTTGTCACGCTCTCAGTCTCCATGGGAACTTATCACACTCTCACTCTCCATGGAAACTTGTCGCACTCTCAGTCTACATGGAAACTTGTCACAGTCTCAGTCTACATGGGAGCTTGTCGCACTCTCAGTCTCCATGGGAACTTGTCACACTCTCAGTCTCAATGGGAACTTGTCACACTTTAAGTCCCCATGGGAACTTGTCACACTCTCAGTCTCCATGGGAACTTGTCACACTTTAAGTCTCCATGGGAACTTGTCACACTCTCAGTTTACATGGGAACTTGTCACACTCTGAGTCTCCATGGGAACGTGTCACTCTCTCAGTGTACATGGGAACTTGTCGCACTCTCAGTCTCCATGGGAACTTGTCGTACTCTCAGTCTCCATGGGAACTTGTCGCACTCTCAGTCTCCATGGGAACTTCTGGCACTCTCAGTCTCCATGGGAACTTGTCACATCTCAGTCTACATGGGAACTTGTCACAATCTCAGTCTCCATGGGAACTTGTCACACTCTCAGTCTACATCACAACTTGTCACACTCTCAGTCTCCATGGGAACCTGTCACACTCTCTGTCTCCATGGGAGCTTGTGACACTCTCAGTCTCCATGGGAACTTGTCACACTCTCAGTCTCTATGGGAACTTGACCCACTATCAGTGTACATGGGAACCTGTCACACTCTCAGTCTCCATGGGAACTTGTCACACTCTGTCTCCATAGGAACCTGTCACACTCTCAGTCTCCATGGGAACTTATCACACTCTCAGTCTCCATGGGAACTTGTCACACTCTCCGTCTACATGGAAACTTGTCACACTCTCAGTCTCCATGGGAACTTGTCACACTCTCAGTCTACATGAGAACTTGTCACACTCTCAGTCTCCATGAGAACTTGTCACAGTCTCAGTCTACATGGGAGCTTGTCGCACTCTCAGTCTCCATGGGAACTTGTCAAACTCTCAGTTTACATGGGAACTTGTCACACTCTCAGTCTCCATGGGAACGTGCGACTATCTCAGTCTACATGGGAACTTGTCACACTCTCTGTTTACATGGGAACTTGTCACACTCTCAGTCTCCATGGGAACGTGTCACTCTCTCAGTCTACATGGGAACTTGTCGCACTCTCAGTCTCCATGGGAACTTGTCGCACTCTCTGTCTCCATGGGAACTTCTGACACTCTCAGTCTCCATAGGAACTTTTCGCACTCTCAGTCTCCATAGGAACTTGTCACATCTCAGTCTCCATGGGAACTTGTCACACTCTCTGTCTACATGGTAACTTGTCACACTCTCAATCTCCATGGGAACTTGTCACAGTCTCAGTCTACATGGGAGTTTGTCACACTTTAAGTCTCCATGGGAACTTGTCACACTCTCAGTCTCCATGGGAACATGTCACGCTCTCACTCTTCATGGGAACTTGTCACACTCTCAGTTTACATGGGAACTTGTCACACTCTCAGTCTCCATGGGAACGTGTCACTATCTCAGTCTACATGGGAACTTGTCGCACTCTCAGTTTACATGGGAACTTGTCACACTCTCAGTCTCCATGGCAACTTCTGACTCTCTCAGTCTCCATGGGAACTTGTCACATCTCAGTCTCCATGGGAGCTTGTGACCCTCCCAGTCTCCATGGGAGCTTGTCACACTCTCAGTCTCCATGGGATCTTGACACACTCTCAGTGTACATGGGAACCTGTCACACTCTCAGTCTCCACGGGAACTTGTCACACTCTGTCTCCATGGGAAACTGTCACACTCTCAGTCTCCATTGGAACTTGTCACACTCTCAGTCTACATGGAAACTTGTCACACTCTCAGTCTCTATGGGAACTTGTCACACTCTCACTCTACATGAGAACTTGTCACTCTCTCAGTCTCCATGGGAACTTGTCACACTCTCAGTCTCCATGGGAACGTGCGACTATCTCAGTCTACATGGGAACTTGTCACACTCTCTGTTTACATGGGAACTTGTCACACTCTCAGTCTCCATGGGAACGTGTCACTCTCTCAGTCTACATGGGAACTTGTTGCACTCTCAGTCTCCATGGGAACTTGTCGCACTCTCAGTCTCCATGGGAACTTGTCGCACTCTCTGTCTCCATGGGAACTTCTGACACTCTCAGTCTCCATAGGAACTTTTCGCACTCTCAGTCTCCATAGGAACTTGTCACATCTCAGTCTCCATGGGAACTTGTCACACTCTCTGTCTACATGGTAACTTGTCACACTCTCAATCTCCATGGGAACTTGTCACAGTCTCAGTCTACATGGGAGTTTGTCACACTTTAGGTCTCCATGGGAACTTGTCACACTCTCAGTCTCCATGGGAACATGTCACGCTCTCACTCTTCATGGGAACTTGTCACACTCTCAGTTTACATGGGAACTTGTCACACTCTCAGTCTCCATGGGAACGTGTCACTATCTCAGTCTACATGGGAACTTGTCGCACTCTCAGTTTACATGGGAACTTGTCACACTCTCAGTCTCCATGGCAACTTCTGACACTCTCAGTCTCCATGGGAACTTGTCACATCTCAGTCTCCATGGGAACTTGTGACACTCTCAGTCTCCTTGGGATCCTGTCACACTCTCAGTCTCCATGGGAGCTTGTGACCCTCTCAGTCTCCATGGGAGCTTGTCACACTCTCAGTCTCCATGGGATCTTGACACACTCTCAGTGTACATGGGAACCTGTCACACTCTCAGTCTCCACGGGAACTTGTCACACTCTGTCTCCATGGGAAACTGTCACACTCTCAGTCTCCATTGGAACTTGTCACACTCTCAGTCTACATGGAAACTTGTCACACTCTCAGTCTCTATGGGAACTTGTCACACTCTCACTCTACATGAGAACTTGTCACTCTCTCAGTCTCCATGGGAACTTGTCACAGTCTCAGTCTACATGGGAGCTTGTAGCACTCTCAGTCTCCATGGGAACTTGTCACACTCTCAGTCTCCATGTGAACGTGTCACTCGCTCAGACTACATGAGAACTTGTCGCACTCTCGGTCTCCATGGGAACTTGTCGCACTCTCAGTCTCAATGGGAACTTATCGCACTCTCAGTCTCCATGGGAACTTCTGACTCTCTCAGTCTCCATGGGAACTTGTCGCACTCTCAGTCTCCATAGGAACTTGTCACATCTCAGTCTCCATGGGAACTTGTCACACTCTCAATCTACATGGGAACTTGTCACACTGTCAGACTACATGGGAACTTGCACATTCTCAGTCTACATGGGAACTTCTCACACTCTCAGTCTCCATGGGAACTTATCACACATTAAGTCTCAATGGGAACTTGTCACACTCTCGGTCTCCATGGGAACTTGTCACACTCTCAGTCTTCATGGGAACTTGTCACACTCTCAGTCTCCATGGGAACATGTCACTATCTCAGTCTACATGGGATCTTGTCGCACTCTCAGTCTCCATGGGAACGTGTCACTCTCTGAGTCTACATGGGAACTTGTCTCACTCTCATTCTCCATGGGAACTTGACACAGTCTCAGTGTACATGGGAACCTGTCACACTCTCAGTCACCACGGGAACTTGTCACACTCTGTCTCCATGGGAACCTGTCACACTCTCAGTCTCCATGGGAACTTGTCACACTCTCAGTCTACATGGAAACTTGTCACACTCTCAGTCTCTATGGGAACTTCTCACACTCTCACTCTACATGAGAACTTGTCACACTCTCAGTCTCCATGGGAACTTGTCATACTCTCAGTCTCCATGGGAACTTGTCACAACCTCAGTCTCCATGGGAACTTATCACACTCTCACTCTCCATGGAAACTTGTCGCAATCTCAGTCTACATGGAAACTTGTCACAGTCTCAGTCTACATGGGAGCTTGTCGCACTCTCAGTCTCCATGGGAACTTGTCACTCGCTCAGACTACATGAGAACTTGTCGCACTCTCGGTCTCCATGGGAACTTGTCGCACTCTCAGTCTCAATGGGAACTTATCGCACTCTCAGTCTCCATGGGAACTTATCGCACTCCCAGTCTCCATGGGAACTTGTCGCACTCTCAGTCTCCATAGGAACTTGTCACATCTCAGTCTCCATGGGAACTTGTCACACTCTCAATCTACATGGGAACTTGTCACACTGTCAGACTACATGGGAACTTGTCACATTCTCAGTCCACATGGGAACTTCTCACACTCTCAGTCTACTTGGGAACTTGTCACACTCTCAGCCTCCATGGGAACTTGTCACACTCTCAGTCTACATGAGAACTTGTCACTCTCTCAGTCTACATGGGAACTTGTCACACTCTCAGTCTTCATGGGAACTTGTCACACTCTCAGTCTCCATGGGAACATGTCACTATCTCAGTCTACATGGGATCTTGTCGCACTCTCAGTCTCCATGGGAACGTGTCACTCTCTCAGTCTACATGGGAACTTGTTGCACTCTCAGTCTCCATGGGAACTTGTCGCACTCTCAGTCTCCATGGGAACTTGTCGCACTCTCTGTCTCCATGGGAACTTCTGACACTCTCAGTCTCCATAGGAACTTTTCGCACTCTCAGTCTCCATAGGAACTTGTCACATCTCAGTCTCCATGGGAACTTGTCACACTCTCTGTCTACATGGTAACTTGTCACACTCTCAATCTCCATGGGAACTTGTCACAGTCTCAGTCTACATGGGAGTTTGTCACACTTTAAGTCTCCATGGGAACTTGTCACACTCTCAGTCTACATGGGAACATGTCACGCTCTCACTCTTCATGGGAACTTGTCACACTCTCAGTTTACATGGGAACTTGTCACACTCTCAGTCTCCATGGGAACTAGTCACTATCTCAGTCTACATGGGAACTTGTCGCACTCTCAGTTTACATGGGAACTTGTCACACTCTCAGTCTCCATGGCAACTTCTGACACTCTCAGTCTCCATGGGAACTTGTCACATCTCAGTCTCCATGGGAACTTGTGACACTCTCAGTCTCCTTGGGATCCTGTCACACTCTCAGTCTCCATGGGAGCTTGTGACCCTCTCAGTCTCCATGGGAGCTTGTCACACTCTCAGTCTCCATGGGATCTTGACACACTCTCAGTGTACATGGGAACCTGTCACACTCTCAGTCTCCACGGGAACTTGTCACACTCTGTCTCCATGGGAAACTGTCACACTCTCAGTCTCCATTGGAACTTGTCACACTCTCAGTCTACATGGAAACTTGTCACACTCTCAGTCTCTATGGGAACTTGTCACACTCTCACTCTACATGAGAACTTGTCACTCTCTCAGTCTCCATGGGAACTTGTCACAGTCTCAGTCTACATGGGAGCTTGTAGCACTCTCAGTCTCCATGGGAACTTGTCGCACTCTCAGTCTACATGGGAACTTGTCACACTGTCAGACTACATGGGAACTTGCACATTCTCAGTCTACATGGGAACTTCTCACACTCTCAGTCTCCATGGGAACGTGTCACTCTCTCAGTCTCCATGGGAACTTATCACACATTAAGTCTCAATGGGAACTTGTCACACTCTCACTCTCCATGGGAACTTGTCACACTCTCAGTCTTCATGGGAACTTGTCACACTCTCAGTCTCCATGGGAACATGTCACTATCTCAGTCTACATGGGATCTTGTCGCACTCTCAGTCTCCATGGGAACGTGTCACTCTCTCAGTCTACATGGGAACTTGTCTCACTCTCATTCTCCATGGGAACTTGACACAGTCTCAGTGTACATGGGAACCTGTCACACTCTCAGTCACCACGGGAACTTGTCACACTCTGTCTCCATGGGAACCTGTCACACTCTCAGTCTCCATGGGAACTTGTCACACTCTCAGTCTACATGGAAACTTGTCACACTCTCAGTCTCCATGGGAACGTGTCAATCTCTCAGTGTACATGGGAACTTGTCGCACTCTCAGTCTCCATGGGAACTTGTCGTACTCTCAGTCTCCATGGGAACTTGTCGCACTCTCAGTCTCCATGGGAGCTTCTGGCACTCTCAGTCTCCATGGGAACTTGTCACATCTCAGTCTGCATGGGAACTTGTCACAATCTCAGTCTCCATGGGAACCTGTCACACTCTCTGTCTCCATGGGAGCTTGTGACACTCTCGATCTCCATGGGAACTTGTCACACTCTCAGTCTCCATGGGAACTTGACCCACTATCAGTGTACATGGGAACCTGTCACACTCTCAGTCTCTACGGGAACTTGTCACACTCTGTCTCCATAGGAACCTGTCACACTCTCAGTCTCCACGGGAACTTATCACACTCTCAGTCTCTATGGGAACTTGTCACACTCTCAGTCTACATGGAAACATGTCACGCTCTCACTCTTCATGGGAACTTGTCACACTCTCAGTTTACGTGGGAACTTGTCACACTCTCAGTCTCCATGGGAACGTGTCACTATCTCAGTCTCCATGGCAACTTCTGACACTCTCAGTCTCCATGGGAACTTGTCACATCTCAGTCTCCATGGGATCTTGTGACACTCTCAGTCTCCTTGGGATCCTGTCACACTCTCAGTCTCCATGGGAGCTTGTGACCCTCTCAGTCTCCATGGGAGCTTGTCACACTCTCAGTCTCCATGGGATCTTGACACACTCTCAGTGTACATGGGAACCTGTCACACTCTCAGTCTCCACGGGAACTTGTCACACTCTGTCTCCATGGGAAACTGTCACACTCTCAGTCTCCATTGGAACTTGTCACACTCTCAGTCTACATGGAAACTTGTCACACTCTCAGTCTCTATGGGAACTTGTCACACTCTCACTCTACATGAGAACTTGTCACTCTCTCAGTCTCCATGGGAACTTGTCACACTCTCACTCTACATGAGAACTTGTCACTCTCTCATTCTCCATGGGAACTTGTCACAGTCTCAGTCTACATGGGAGCTTGTAGCACTCTCAGTCTCCATGGGAACTTGTCATATTCTCAGTCTCCATGGGAACTTGTCACACTCTCAGTCTCCATGTGAACGTGTCACTCGCTCAGACTACATGAGAACTTGTCGCACTCTCAGTCTCCATGGGAACTTCTGACTCTCTCAGTCTCCATGGGAACTTGTCGCACTCTCAGTCTCCATAGGAACTTGTCACATCTCAGTCTCCATGGGAACTTGTCACACTCTCAATCTACATGGGAACTTGTCACACTGTCAGACTACATGGGAACTTGCACATTCTCAGTCTACATGGGAACTTCTCACACTCTCAGTCTCCATGGGAACGTGTCACACTCTCAGTCTCCATGGGAACTTGTCACACTCTCAGTCTTCATGGGAACTTGTCACACTCTCAGTCTCCATGGGAACATGTCACTATCTCAGTCTACATGGGATCTTGTCGCACTCTCAGTCTCCATGGGAACGTGTCACTCTCTCAGTCTACATGGGAACTTGTCTCACTCTCATTCTCCATGGGAACTTGACACAGTCTCAGTGTACATGGGAACCTGTCACACTCTCAGTCACCACGGGAACTTGTCACACTCTGTCTCCATGGGAACCTGTCACACTCTCAGTCTCCATGGGAACTTGTCACACTCTCAGTCTACATGGAAACTTGTCACACTCTCAGTCTCTATGGGAACTTGTCACACTCTCACTCTACATGAGAACTTGTCACACTCTCAGTCTCCATGGGAACTTGTCACAGTCTCAGTCTACATGGGAGCTTGTCGCACTCTCAGTCTCCATGGGAACTTGTCACACTCTCAGTCTCCATGGGAACTTGTCATACTCTCAGTCTCCATGGGAACTTGTCACACTCTCAGTCTCGATGGGAACTTATCACACTCTCACTCTCCATGGAAACTTGTCGCACTCTCAGTCTACATGGAAACTTGTCACAGTCTCAGTCTACATGGGAGCTTGTCGCACTCTCAGTCTCCATGGGAACTTGTCACACTCTCAGTCTCCATGGGAACTTGTCACACTTTAAGTCCCCATGGGAACTTGTCACACTCTCAGTTTACATGGGAACTTGTCACACTCTGAGTCTCCATGGGAACGTGTCACTCTCTCAGTGTGCATGGGAACTTGTCGCACTCTCAGTCTCCATGGGAACTTGTCGTACTCTCAGTCTCCATGGGAACTTGTCGCACTCTCAGTCTCCATGGGAACTTCTGGCACTCTCAGTCTCCATGGGAACTTGTCACATCTCAGTCTACATGGGAACTTGTCACAATCTCAGTCTCCATGGGAACCTGTCACACTCTCTGTCTCCATGGGAGCTTGTGGCACTCTCAGTCTCCATGGGAGCTTGTGACACTCTCAGTCTCCATGGGAACTTGACCCACTATCAGTGTACATGGGAACCTGTCACACTCTAAGTCTCCATGGGAACTTGACCCACTATCAGTGTACATGGGAACCTGTCACACTCTCAGTCTCTACGGGAACTTGTCACACTCTGTCTCCATAGGAACCTGTCACACTCTCAGTCTCCATGGGAACTTATCACACTCTCAGTCTCCATGGGAACTTGTCACACTCTCAGTCTACATGGAAACTTGTCACACTCTCAGTCTCCATGGGAACTTGTCACACTCTCAGTCTACATGAGAACTTGTCACAGTCTCAGTCTACATGGGAGCTTGTCGCACTCTCAGTCTCAATGGGAACTTGTCACACCCACAGTTTACATGGGAACTTGTCACACTCTCAGTCTCCATGGGAACGTGTGACTATCTCAGTCTACATGGGAACTTGTCACACTCTCAGTTTACATGGGAACTTGTCACACTCTCAGTCTCCATGGGAACGTGTCACTCTGTCAGTCTACATGGGAACTTGTCGCACCCTCAGTCTCCATGGGAACTTGTCGCACTCTCAGTCTCCATGGGAACTTCTGACACTCTCAGTCTCCATGGGAACTTTTCGCTCTCTCAGTCTCCATAGGAACTTGTCACATCTCAGTCTCTATGGGAACTTGTCACACTCTCAATCTCCATGGGAACTTGTCACAGTCTCAGTCTACATGGGAGTTTGCACACTTTAAGTCTCCATGGGAACTTGTCACACTCTCAGTCTCCATGGGAACATGTCACGCTCTCACTCTTCATGGGAACTTGTCACACTCTCAGTCTCCATGGGAACGTGTCACTATCTCAGTCTACATGGGAACTTGTCGTACTCTCAGTTTACATGCGAACTTGTCACACTCTCAGTCTCCATGGCAACTTCTGACACTCTCAGTCTCCATGGGAACATTTCGCACTCTCAGTCTCCATAGGAACTTGTCACATCTCAGTCTCCATGGGAACTTGTGACACTCTCAGTCTCCTTGGGAACCTGTCACACTCTCAGTCTCCATGGGAGCTTGTGACACTCTCAGTCTCCATGGGAAATTGTCACACTCTCAGTCTCCATGGGATCTTGACACACTCTCAGTGTACATGGGAACCTGTCACACTCTCAGTCTCCACGGGAACTTGTCACACTCTGTCTCCATGGGAACCTGTCACACTCTCAGTCTCCATGGGAACTTGTCACACTCTCAGTCTACATGGAAACTTGTCACACTCTCAGTCTCTATGGGAACTTGTCACACTCTCACTCTACATGAGAACTTGTCACACTCTCAGTCTCCATGGGAACTTGTCACAGTCTCAGTCTCCATGGGAGCTTGTCGCACTCTCAGTCTCCATGGGAACTTGTCATACTCTCAGTCTCCATGGGAACTTGTCACACTCTCAGTCTCCATGTGTACGTGTCACTCGCTCAGACTACATGAGAACTTGTCGCACTCTCGGTCTCCATGGGAACTTGTCGCACTCTCAGTTTCAATGGGAACTTATCGCACTCTCAGTCTCCATGGGAACTTCTGACACTCTCAGTCTCCATGGGAACTTGTCGCACTCTCAGTCTCCATAGGAACTTGTCACATCTCAGTCTCCATGGGAACTTGTCACACTCTCAATCTACATGGGAACTTGTCACACTGTCAGACTACATGGGAACTTGCACATTCTCAGTGTACATGGGAACTTCTCACAATCTCAGTCTCCATGGGAACTTGTCACACTCTCAGTCTACATGAGAGCTTGTCACACTCTCAGTCTCCATGGGAACGTCTCACACTCTCAGTCTACATGGGAACTTGTCGCACTCTCAGTCTCCATGGGACCTTGTCGCACTCTCAGTCTCCATGCGAACTTGTCACACTCTCAGACTCCATGGGAACTTGTCGCACTCTCAGTCTCCATGGGAACTTGTCACACTCTCAGTCTACATGGGAACTTGTCACACTCTCAGACTACATGAGAACTTGCCGCACTCTCAGTCTCCGTGGGAACTTGTCGCACTCTCAGTCTCCGTGGGAACTGGTCACACGCTCAGTCTCCGTAAGAACTTGTCACGCTCTCAGTCTCCATGGGAACTTGTCACACTCTCAGTCTCCATGGGAGCTTCTGACACTCTCAGTCTCCATGAGAACTTGTCACACTCTCAGTCTCCATGGGATCTTGACACACTCTCAGTGTACATGGGAACCTGTCACACTCTCACTCTCCACGGGAACTTGTCACACTCAGTCTCCATGGGAACCTGTCACACTCTCAGTCTCCATGGGAACTTATCACACTCTCAGACTCCATGGGAACTTGTCACACTCTCAGTCTCCATGGGAACGTGTCGCTCTCTCAGTCTACATGAGAACATGTCACACTCCCAGTCTCCATGGGAACTTGTCACAGTCTCAGTCTACATGGGAGCTTGTCGCACTCTCAGTCTCCATGGGAACTTGTCACACTCTCAGTCTCCATGGGAACTTGCCATACTCTGAGTCTCCATGGGAACTTGTCACACTCTCTGTCTCCATGGGAGCTTGTGACACTCTCAGTCTCCATGGGAACTTGTCACACTCTCAGTCTCCATGGGAACTTAACACACTCTCAGTGTACATGGGAACCTGTCACACTCTCAGTCTCCACGGGAAGTTGTCACACTCTGTCTCCATGGGAACCTGTCACACTCTCAGTCTCCATGGGAACTTGTCACACTCTCAGTCTACATGGAAACTTGTCACACTCTCAGTCTCTATGGGAACTTGTCACACTCTCAGTCTACATCAGAACTTGTCACACTCTCAATCTCCATGGGAACTTGTCATGGTCTCAGTCTACATGGGAGCTTGTCGCACTCTCAGTCTCCATGGGAACTTGTCACACTCTCAGTCTCCATGTGAACGTGTCACTCGCTCAGACTACATGAGAACTTGTCGCACTCTCGGTCTCCATGGGAACTTGTCGCACTCTCAGTCTCAATGGGAACTTATCGCACTCTCAGTCTCCATGGGAACTTGACACACTCTCAGTGTACATGGGAACCTGTCACACTCTCAGTCTCCACGGGAAGTTGTCGCACTCTGTCTCCATGGGAACTTGTCACACTCTCAGTCTCCATGGGAACCTGTCACACTCTCAGTCTCCATGGGAGCTTGTGACACTCTCAGTCTCCATGGGAACTTGTCACACTCTCAGTCTCCATGGGAACTTGTCACACTTTAAGTCCCCATGGGAACTTGTCACACTCTCAGTCTCCATGGGAACTTGTCACACTTTAAGTCTCCATGGGAACTTGTCACACTCTCAGTTTACATGGGAACTTGTCACACTCTGAGTCTCCATGGGAACGTGTCACTCTCTCAGTGTACATGGGAACTTGTCGCACTCTCAGTCTCCATGGGAACTTGTCGTACTCTCAGTCTCCATGGGAACTTGTCGCACTCTCAGTCTCCATGGGAACTTCTGGCACTCTCAGTCTCCATGGGAACTTGTCACATCTCAGTCTACATGGGAACTTGTCACAATCTCAGTCTCCATGGGAACTTGTCACACTCTCAGTTTACATCACAACTTGTCACACTCTCAGTCTCCATGGGAACCTGTCACACTCTCTGTCTCCATGGGAGCTTGTGACACTCTCAGTCTCCATGGGAACTTGTCACACTCTCAGTCTCTATGGGAACTTGACCCACTATCAGTGTACATGGGAACCTGTCACACTCTCAGTCTCCACGGGAACTTGTCACACTCTGTCTCCATAGGAACCTGTCACACTCTCAGTCTCCATGGGAACTTATCACACTCTCAGTCTCCATGGGAACTTGTCACACTCTCCGTCTACATGGAAACTTGTCACACTCTCAGTCTCCATGGGAACTTGTCACACTCTCAGTCCACATGAGAACTTGTCACACTCTCAGTCTCCATGAGAACTTGTCACAGTCTCAGTCTACATGGGAGCTTGTCGCACTCTCAGTCTCCATGGGAACTTGTCACACTCTCAGTTTACATGGGAACTTGTCACACTCTCAGTCTCCATGGGAACGTGCGACTATCTCAGTCTACATGGGAACTTGTCACACTCTCTGTTTACATGGGAACTTGTCACACTCTCAGTCTCCATGGGAACGTGTCACTCTCTCAGTCTACATGGGAACTTGTTGCACTCTCAGTCTCCATGGGAACTTGTCGCACTCTCAGTCTCCATGGGAACTTGTCGCACTCTCTGTCTCCATGGGAACTTCTGACACTCTCAGTCTCCATAGGAACTTTTCGCACTCTCAGTCTCCATAGGAACTTGTCACATCTCAGTCTCCATGGGAACTTGTCACACTCTCTGTCTACATGGTAACTTGTCACACTCTCAATCTCCATGGGAACTTGTCACAGTCTCAGTCTACATGGGAGTTTGTCACACTTTAAGTCTCCATGGGAACTTGTCACACTCTCAGTCTCCATGGGAACATGTCATGCTCTCACCCTTCATGGGAACTTGTCACACTCTCAGTTTACATGGGAACTTGTCACACTCTCAGTCTCCATGGGAACGTGTCACTATCTCAGTCTACATGGGAACTTGTCGCACTCTCAGTTTACATGGGAACTTGTCACACTCTCAGTCTCCATGGCAACTTCTGACACTCTCAGTCTCCATGGGAACTTTTCGCACTCTCAGTCTCCATAGGAACTTGTCACATCTCAGTCTCCATGCGAACTTGTGACACTCTCAGTCTTCTTGGGATCCTGTCACACTCTCAGTCTCCATGGGAGCTTGAGACACTCTCAGTCTCCATGGGAGCTTGTCACACTCTCAGTCTCCATGGGATCTTGACACACTCTCAGTGTACATGGGAACCTGTCACACTCTCAGTCTCCACGGGAACTTGTCACACTCTGTCTCCATGGGAAACTGTCACACTCTCAGTCTCCATTGGAACTTGTCACACTCTCAGTCTACATGGAAACTTGTCACACTCTCAGTCTCTATGGGAACTTGTCACACTCTCACTCTACATGAGAACTTGTCACTCTCTCAGTCTCCATGGGAACTTGTCACAGTCTCAGTCTGCATGGGAGCTTGTAGCACTCTCAGTCTCCATGGGAACTTGTCATACTCTCAGTCTCCATGGGAACTTGTCATATTCTCAGTCTCCATGGGAACTTGTCACACTCTCAGTCTCCATGTGAACGTGTCACTCGCTCAGACTACATGAGAACTTGTCGCACTCTCGGTCTCCATGGGAACTTGTCGCACTCTCATTCTCAATGGGAACTTATCGCACTCTCAGTCTCCATGGGAACTTCTGACTCTCTCAGTCTCCATGGGAACTTGTCGCACTCTCAGTCTCCATAGGAACTTGTCACATCTCAGTCTCCATGGGAACTTGTCACACTCTCAATCTACATGGGAACTTGTCACACTGTCAGACTACATGGGAACTTGCACATTCTCAGTCTACATGGGAACTTCTCACACTCTCAGTCTCCATGGGAACGTGTCACTCTCTCAGTCTCCATGGGAACTTATCACACATTAAGTCTCAATGGGAACTTGTCACACTCTCAGTCTCCATGGGAACTTGTCACACTCTCAGTCTTCATGGGAACTTGTCACACTCTCAGTCTCCATGGGAACATGTCACTATCTCAGTCTACATGGGATCTTGTCGCACTCTCAGTCTCCATGGGAACGTGTCACTCTCTCAGTCTACATGGGAACTTGTCGCACTCTCATTCTCCATGGGAACTTGACACAGTCTCAGTGTACATGGGAACCTGTCACACTCTCAGTCACCACGGGAACTTGTCACACTCTGTCTCCATGGGAACCTGTCACACTCTCAGTCTCCATGGGAACTTGTCACACTCTCAGTCTACATGAAAACTTGTCACACTCTCAGTCTCTATGGGAACTTGTCACACTCTCACTCTACATGAGAACTTGTCACACTCTCAGTCTCCATGGGAACTTGTCACAGTCTCAGTCTACATGGGAGCTTGTCGCACTCTCAGTCTCCATGGGAACTTGTCACACTCTCAGTCTCCATGGGAACTTGTCATACTCTCAGTCTCCATGGGAACTTGTCACACTCTCAGTCTCCATGGGAACTTGTCACACTCTCAGTCCCCATGGGAACTTATCACACTCTCACTCTCCATGGGAACTTGTCGCACTCTCAGTCTACATGGAAACTTGTCACAGTCTCAGTCTACATGGGAGCTTGTCGCACTCTCAGTCTCCATGGGAACTTGTCACACTCTCAGTCTCCATGGGAACTTGTCACACTTTAAGTCCCCATGGGAACTTGTCACACTCTGAGTCTCCATGGGAACGTGTCACTCTCTCAGTGTACATGGGAACTTGTCGCACTCTCAGTCTCCATGGGAACTTGTCGTACTCTCAGTCTCCATGGGAACTTGTCGCACTCTCAGTCTCCATGGGAACTTCTGGCACTCTCAGTCTCCATGGGAACTTGTCACATCTCAGTCTACATGGGAACTTGTCACAATCTCAGTCTCCATGGGAACCTGTCACACTCTCTGTCTCCATGGGAGCTTGTGACACTCTCAGTCTCCACGGGAACTTGTCACACTCTCAGTCTCCATGGGAACTTGACCCACTATCAGTGTACATGGGAACCTGTCACACTCTCAGTCTCTACGGGAACTTGTCACACTCTGTCTCCATAGGAACCTGTCACACTCTCAGTCTCCATGGGAACTTATCACACTCTCAGTCTCCATGGGAACTTGTCACACTCTCAGTCTACATGGAAACTTGTCACACTCTCAGTCTCCATGGGAACTTGTCACACTATCAGTCTACATGAGAACTTGTCACAGTCTCAGTCTACATGGGAGCTTGTCGCACTCTCAGTCTCCATGGGAACTTGTCACACTCTCAGTTTACATGGGAACTTGTCACACTCTCAGTCTCCATGGGAACGTGTGACTATCTCAGTCTACATGGGAACTTGTCACACTCTCAGTTTACATGGGAACTTGTCACACTCTCAGTCTCCATGGGAACGTGTCACTCTGTCAGTCTACATGGGAACTTGTCGCACATTCAGTCTCCATGGGAACTTGTCGCACTCTCAGTCTCCATGGGAACTTCTGACACTCTCAGTCTCCATGGGAACTTTTCGCACTCTCAGTCTCCATAGGAACTTGTCACATCTCAGTCTCCATGGGAACTTCTGACACTCTCAGTTTACATGGTAACTTGTCACACTCTCAATCTCCATGGGAACTTGTCACAGTCTCAGTCTACATGGGAGTTTGTCACACTTTAAGTCTCCATGGGAACTTGTCACACTCTCAGTCTCCATGGGAACATGTCACGCTCTCACTCTTCATGGGAACTTGTCACACTCTCAGTCTCCTTGGGAACGTGTCACTATCTCAGTCTACATGGGAACTTGTCGTACTCTCAGTTTACATGGGAACTTGTCACACTCTCAGTCTCCATGGCAACTTCTGACACTCTCAGTCTCCATGGGAACTTTTCGCACTCTCAGTCTCCATAGGAACTTGTCACATCTCAGTCTCCATGGGAACTTGTGACACTCTCAGTCTCCTTGGGAACCTGTCACACTCTCAGTCTCCATGGGAGCTTGTGACACTCTCAGTCTCCATGGGAACTTGTCACACTCTCAGCCTCCATGGGATCTTGACACACTCTCAGTGTACATGGGAACCTGTCACACTATCAGTCTCCACGGGAACTTGTCACACTCTGTCTCCATGGGAACCTGTCACACTCTCAGTCTCCATGGGAACTTGTCACACTCTCAGTCTACATGGAAACTTGTCACACTCTCAGTCTCTGTGGGAACTTGTCACACTCTCACTCTACATGAGAACTTGTCACACTCTCAGTCTCCATGGGAACTTGTCACAGTCTCAGTCTCCATGGGAGCTTGTCGCACTCTCAGTCTCCATGGGAACTTGTCACATTCTCAGTCTACATGGGAATTTGTCACACACTCAGTCTTCATGGGAACTTGTCACACTCTCGGTCTCCATGGGAACTTGTCACACTCTAGGTCTCCATGGAAGCTTGTCACACTCTCAGTCTCCATGGGAACTTGTCACACTCTCAGTCTCCATGTGAACGTGTCACTCGCTCAGACTACATGAGAACGTCGCACTGTCGGTCTCCATGGGAAATTGTCGCACTCTCAGTTTCAATGGGAACTTATCGCACTCTCAGTCTCCATGGGAACTTCTGACACTCTCAGTCTCCATGGGAACTTGTCGCACTCTCAGTCTCCATAGGAACTTGTCACATCTCAGTCTCCATGGGAACTTGTCACACTCTCAATCTACATGGGAACTTGTCACACTGTCAGACTACATGGGAACTTGCACATTCTCAGTCTACATGGGAACTTGTCACACTCTCAGTCTCCATGGGAACTTGTCACACTCTCAGCCTCCATGGGAACTTGTCACACTCTCAGTCTACATGAGAACTTGTCACTCTCTCAGTCTACATGGGAACTTGTCACAATCTCAGTCTCCATGGGAACTTGTCACACTCTCAGTCTACATGAGAACTTGTCACACTCTCAGTCTCCATGGGAACGTCTCACACTCTCAGTCTACATGGGAACTTGTCGCACTCTCAGTCTCCATGGGACCTTGTCGCACTCTCAGTCTCCATGCGAACTTGTCACACTCTCAGTCTCCATGGGAACTTGTCGCACTCTCAGTCTCCATGGGAACTTGTCACACTCTCAGACTACATGAGAACTTGCCGCACTCTCAGTCTCCGTGGGAACTTGTCGCACTCTCAGTCTCCGTGGGAACTGGTCACACGCTCAGTCTCCGTAAGAACTTGTCACGCTCTCAGTCTCCATGGGAACTTGTCACACTCTCAGTCTCCATGGGAACCTGTCACACTCTCAGTCTCCATGGGAGCTTGTGACACTCTCAGTCTCCATGGGAACTTGTCACACTCTCAGTCTCCATGGGATCTTGACACACTCTCAGTGTACATGGGAACCTGTCACACTCTCACTCTCCACGGGAACTTGTCACACTCAGTCTCCATGGGAACCTGTCACACTCTCAGTCTCCATGGGAACTTATCACACTCTCAGACTCCATGGGAACTTGTCACACTCTCAGTCTCCATGGGAACGTGTCACTCTCTCAGTCTACATGAGAACATGTCACACTCCCAGTCTCCATGGGAACTTGTCACAGTCTCAGTCTACATGGGAGCTTGTCGCACTCTCAGTCTCCATGGGAACTTGTCACACTCTCAGTCTCCATGGGAGCTTGTGACACTCTCAGTCTCCATGGGAACTTGTCACACTCTCAGTCTCCATGGGAACTTGACACACTCTCAGTGTACATGGGAACCTGTCACACTCTCAGTCTCCACGGGAAGTTGTCACACTCTGTCTCCATGGGAACCTGTCACACTCTCAGTCTCCATGGGAACTTGTCACACTCTCAGTCTACATGGAAACTTGTCACACTCTCAGTCTCTATGGGAACTTGTCACACTCTCAGTCTACATCAGAACTTGTCACACTCTCAGTCTCCATGGGAACTTGTCATGGTCTCAGTCTACATGGGAGCTTGTCGCACTCTCAGTCTCCATGGGAACTTGTCACACTCTCAGTCTCCATGTGAACGTGTCACTCGCTCAGACTACATGAGAACTTGTCGCACTCTCGGTCTCCATGGGAACTTGTCGCACTCTCAGTCTCAATGGGAACTTATCGCACTCTCAGTCTCCATGGGAACTTGACACACTCTCAGTGTACATGGGAACCTGTCACACTCTCAGTCTCCACGGTAAGTTGTCGCACTCTGTCTCCATGGGAACTTGTCACACTCTCAGTCTCCATGGGAACCTGTCACACTCTCAGTCTCCATGGGAGCTTGTGACACTCTCAGTTTCCATGGGAACTTGTCACACTCTCAGTCTCCATGGGATCTTGACACACTCTCAGTGTACATGGGAACCTGTCACACTCTCACTCTCCACGGGAACTTGTCACACTCAGTCTCCGTGGGAACCTGTCACAGTCTCAGTCTCCATGGGAACTTATCACACTCTCAGACTCCATGGGAACTTGTCACACTCTCAGTCTCCATGGGAACGTGTCACTCTCTCAGTCTACATGAGAACATGTCACACTCCCAGTCTCCATGGGAACTTGTCACAGTCTCAGTCTACATGGGAGCTTGTCGCACTCTCAGTCTCCATGGGAACTTGTCACACTCTCAGTCTCCATGGGAACTTGTCATACTCTGAGTCTCCATGGGAACTTGTCACACTCTCTGTCTCCATGGGAGCTTGTGACACTCTCAGTCTCCATGGGAACTTGTCACACTCTCAGTCTCCATGGGAACTTGACACACTCTCAGTGTACATGGGAACCTGTCACACTCTCAGTCTCCACGGGAAGTTGTCACACTCTGTCTCCATGGGAACCTGTCACACTCTCAGTCTCCATGGGAACTTGTCACACTCTCAGTCTACATGGAAACTTGTCACACTCTCAGTCTCTATGGGAACTTGTCACACTCTCAGTCTACATCAGAACTTGTCACACTCTCAGTCTCCATGGGAACTTGTCATGGTCTCAGTCTACATGGGAGCTTGTCGCACTCTCAGTCTCCATGGGAACTTGTCACACTCTCAGTCTCCATGTGAACGTGTCACTCGCTCAGACTACATGAGAACTTGTCGCACTCTCGGTCTCAATGGGAACTTATCGCACTCTCAGTCTCCATGGGAACTTGACACACTCTCAGTGTACATGGGAACCTGTCACACTCTCAGTCTCCACGGGAAGTTGTCGCACTCTGTCTCCATGGGAACCTGTCACACTCTCAGTCTCCATGGGAACTTGTCACACTCTCAGTCTACATGGAAACTTGTCACACTCTCAGTCTCTATGGGAACTTGTCACACTCTCAGTCTACATGAGAACTTGTCACACTCTCAGTCTCCATGGGAACTTGTCATGGTCTCATTCTACATGGGAGCTTGTCGCAGTCTCAGTCTCCATGGGAACTTGTCATACTCTCAGTCTCCATGGGAACTTGTCACACTCTCAGTCTCCATGGGAACTTGTCACACTCTGAGTCTCCATGTGAACGTGTCACTCGCTCAGACTACATGAGAACTTGTCGCACTCTCGGTCTCCATGGGAACTTATCGCACTCCCAGTCTCCATGGGAACCTGTCGCACTCGCAGTCTCCATAGGAACTTGTCACATCTCAGTCTCCATGGGAACTTGTCACACTCTCAATCTACATGGGAACTTGTCACACTGTCAGACTACATGGGAACTTGTCACATTCTCAGTCTGCATGGGAACTTCTCACACTCTCAGTCTACTTGGGAGCTTGTCACACTCTCAGCCTCCATGGGAACTTGTCACACTCTCAGTCTCCATGGGAACTTGTCACACTCTCAGCCTCCATGAGAACTTGTCACACTCTCAGTCTACATGAGAACTTGTCACTCTCTCAGTCTCCATAGGAACTTGTCACATCTCAGTCTCCATGGGAATTTGTCACACTCTCAGTCTACATGGAAACTAGTCACACTCTCAGTCTACATCAGAACTTGTCACACTCTCAGTCTACATGAGCACTTGTCACACTCTCAATCTCCATGGGAACTTGTCACAGTCTCAGTCTACATGAGAACTTGTCACACTCTCAGTCTCCATGTGAACGTGTCACTCGCTCAGACTACATGAGAACTTGTCGCACTCTCGGTCTCCATGGGAACTTGTCGCACTCTCAGTCTCAATGGGAACTTATCGCAGTCTCAGTCTCCATGGGAACTTGACACACTCTCAGTGTACATGGGAACCTGTCACACTCTCAGTCTCCACGGGAAGTTGTCGCACTCTGTCTCCATGGGAACCTGTCACACTCTCAGTCTCCATGGGAACTTGTCACACTCTCAGTCTACATGGAAACTTGTCACACTCTCAGTCTCTATGGGAACTTGTCACACTCTCAGTCTACATGAGAACTTTTCACACTCTCAGTCTGCATGAGAACTTGTCACACTCTCAGTCTCCATGGGAACTTGTCACACTCTCAGTCTACATGGGAACTTGTCGCACTCTCAGTCTCCATGGGAACTTGTTGCACTCTCAGTCTCCATGCGAACTTGTCGCACTCTCAGTCTCCATGGGAACTTGTCGCACTCTCAGTCTCCATGCGAACTTGTCACACTCTCAGTCTCCATGGGAACTTGTCGCACTCTCAGTCTCCATGGGAACTTGTCACACTCTCAGTCTACATGGGAGCTTGTCACACTCTCAGACTACATGAGAACTTGCCGCACTCTCAGTCTCCGTGGGAACTTGTCGCAATCTCAGTCTCCGTGGGAACTGGTCACACGCTCAGTCTCCGTAAGAACTTGTCACGCTCTCAGTCTCCATGGGAACTTGTCACACTCTCAGTCTCCATGGGAACCTGTCACACTCTCAGTCTCCATGGGAGCTTGTGACACTCTCAGTCACCATGGGAACTTGTCACACTTTCAGTCTCCGTGGGAACTGGTCACACGCTCAGTCTCCGTAAGAACTTGTCACGCTCTCAGTCTCCATGGGAACTTGTCACACTCTCAGTCTCCATGGGAACCTGTCACACTCTCAGTCTCCATGGGAGCTTGTGACACTCTCAGTCTCCATGGGAACTTGACACACTCTCAGTGTACATGTGAACGTGTCACTCGCTCAGACTACATGAGAACTTGTCGCACTCTCGGTCTCCATGGGAACTTGTCGCACTCTCAGTCTCAATGGGAACTCATCGCACTCTCAGTCTCCATGGGAACTTGACACACTCTCAGTGTACATGGGAACCTGTCACACTCTCAGTCTCCAGGGGAAGTTGTCGCACTCTGTCTCCATGGGAACTTGTCACACTCTCAGTCTCCATGGGAACCTGTCACACTCTCAGTCTCCATGGGAGCTTGTGACACTCTCAGTCTCCATGGGAACTTGTCACACTCTCAGTCTCCATGGGATCTTGACACACTCTCAGTGTACATGGGAACCTGTCACACTCTCACTCTCCACGGGAACTTGTCACACTCAGTCTCCATGGGAACCTGTCACACTCTCAGTCTCCATGGGAACTTATCACACTCTCAGACTCCATGGGAACTTGTCACACTCTCAGTCTCCATGGGAACGTGTCACTCTCTCAGTCTACATGAGAACATGTCACACTCCCAGTCTCCATGGGAACTTGTCACAGTCTCAGTCTACATGGGAGCTTGTCGCACTCTCAGTCTCCATGGGAACTTGTCACACTCTCAGTCTCCATGGGAACTTGTCATACTCTGAGTCTCCATGGGAACTTGTCACACTCTCTGTCTCCATGGGAGCTTGTGACACTCTCAGTCTCCATGGGAACTTGTCACACTCTCAGTCTCCATGGGAACTTGTCACAGTCTCAGTCTCCATGGGAGCTTGTCGCACTCTCAGTCTCCATGGGAACTTGTCGCACTCTCAGTCTCCATGGGAACTTGTCACACTCTCACTCTACATTAGAACTTGTCACTCTCTCAGTCTCCATGGGAACTTGTCACAGTCTCAGTCTACATGGGAGCTTGTCACACTCTCAGTCTCCATGGGAACTTGTCACACTCTCAGTCTCCATGTGAACGTGTCACTCGCTCAGACTACATGAGAACGTCGCACTGTCGGTCTCCATGGGAAATTGTCGCACTCTCAGTTTCAATGGGAACTTATCGCACTCTCAGTCTCCATGGGAACTTCTGACTCTCTCAGTCTCCATGGGAACTTGTCGCACTCTCAGTCTCCATAGGAACTTGTCACATCTCAGTCTCCATGGGAACTTGTCACACTCTCAATCTACATGGGAACTTGTCACACTGTCAGACTACATGGGAACTTGCACATTCTCAGTCTACATGGGAACTTGTCACACTCTCAGTCTCCATGGGAACTTGTCACACTCTCAGCCTCCATGGGAACTTGTCACACTCTCAGTCTACATGAGAACTTGTCACTCTCTCAGTCTACATGGGAACTTGTCACAATCTCAGTCTCCATGGGAACTTGTCACACTCTCAGTCTACATGAGAACTTGTCACACTCTCAGTCTCCATGGGAACGTCTCACACTCTCAGTCTACATGGGAACTTGTCGCACTCTCAGTCTCCATGGGACCTTGTCGCACTCTCAGTCTCCATGCGAACTTGTCACACTCTCAGTCTCCATGGGAACTTGTCGCACTCTCAGTCTCCATGGGAACTTGTCACACTCTCAGACTACATGAGAACTTGCCGCACTATCAGTCTCCGTGGGAACTTGTCGCACTCTCAGTCTCCGTGGGAACTGGTCACACGCTCAGTCTCCGTAAGAACTTGTCACGCTCTCAGTCTCCATGGGAACTTGTCACACTCTCAGTCTCCATGGGAACCTGTCACACTCTCAGTCTCCATGGGAGCTTGTGACACTCTCAGTCTCCATGGGAACTTGTCACACTCTCAGTCTCCATGGGATCTTGACACACTCTCAGTGTACATGGGAACCTGTCACACTCTCACTCTCCACGGGAACTTGTCACACTCAGTCTCCATGGGAACCTGTCACACTCTCAGTCTCCATGGGAACTTATCACACTCTCAGACTCCATGGGAACTTGTCACACTGTCAGTCTCCATGGGAACGTGTCACTCTCTCAGTCTACATGAGAACATGTCACACTCCCAGTCTCCATGGGAACTTGTCACAGTCTCAGTCTACATGGGAGCTTGTCGCAATCTCAGTCTCCATGGGAACTTGTCACACTCTCAGTCTCCATGGGAACTTGTCATACTCTGAGTCTCCATGGGAACTTGTCACACTCTCTGTCTCCATGGGAGCTTGTGACACTCTCAGTCTCCATGGGAACTTGTCACACTCTCAGTCTCCATGGGAACTTGACACACTCTCAGTGTACATGGGAACCTGTCACACTCTCAGTCTCCACGGGAAGTTGTCACACTCTGTCTCCATGGGAACCTGTCACACTCTCAGTCTCCATGGGAACTTGTCACACTCTCAGTCTACATGGAAACTTGTCACACTCTCAGTCTCTATGGGAACTTGTCACACTCTCAGTCTACATCAGAACTTGTCACACTCTCAGTCTCCATGGGAACTTGTCATGGTCTCAGTCTACATGGGAGCTTGTCGCACTCTCAGTCTCCATGGGAACTTGTCACACTCTCAGTCTCCATGTGAACGTCTCACTCGCTCAGACTACATGAGAACTTGTCGCACTCTCGGTCTCCCTGGGAACTTGTCGCACTCTCAGTCTCAATGGGAACTTATCGCACTTTCAGTCTCCATGGGAACTTGACACACTCTCAGTGTACATGGGAACCTGTCACACTCTCAGTCTCCACGGGAAGTTGTCGCACTCTGTCTCCATGGGAACTTGTCACACTCTCAGTCTCCATGGGAACCTGTCACACTCTCAGTCTCCATGGGAGCTTGTGACACTCTCAGTTTCCATGGGAACTTGTCACACTCTCAGTCTCCATGGGATCTTGACACACTCTCAGTGTACATGGGAACCTGTCACACTCTCACTCTCCACGGGAACTTGTCACACTCAGTCTCCATGGGAACCTGTCACACTCTCAGTCTCCATGGGAACTTATCACACTCTCAGACTCCATGGGAACTTGTCACACTCTCAGTCTCCATGGGAACGTGTCACTCTCTCAGTCTACATGAGAATATGTCACACTCCCAGTCTCCATGGGAACTTGTCACAGTCTCAGTCTACATGGGAGCTTGTCGCACTCTCAGTCTCCATGGGAACTTGTCACACTCTCAGTCTCCATGGGAACTTGTCATACTCTGAGTCTCCATGGGAACTTGTCACACTCTCTGTCTCCATGGGAGCTTGTGACACTCTCAGTCTCCATGGGAACTTGTCACACTCTCAGTCTCCATGGGAACTTGACACACTCTCAGTGTACATGGGAACCTGTCACACTCTCAGTCTCCACGGGAAGTTGTCACACTCTGTCTCCATGGGAACCTGTCACACTCTCAGTCTCCATGGGAACTTGTCACACTCTCAGTCTACATGGAAACTTGTCACACTCTCAGTCTCTATGGGAACTTGTCACACTCTCAGTCTACATCAGAACTTGTCACACTCTCAGTCTCCATGGGAACTTGTCATGGTCTCAGTCTACATGGGAGCTTGTCACTCGCTCAGACTACATGAGAACTTGTCACACTCTCAGTCTCCATGTGAACGTGTCACTCGCTCAGACTACATGAGAACTTGTCGCACTCTCGGTCTCCATGGGAACTTGTCGCACTCTCAGTCTCAATGGGAACTTATCGCAGTCTCAGTCTCCATGGGAACTTGACACACTCTCAGTGTACATGGGAACCTGTCACACTCTCAGTCTCCACGGGAAGTTGTCGCACTCTGTCTCCATGGGAACCTGTCACACTCTCAGTCTCCATGGGAACTTGTCACACTCTCAGTCTACATGGAAACTTGTCACACTCTCAGTCTCTATGGGAACTTGTCACACTCTCAGTCTACATGAGAACTTTTCACACTCTCAGTCTGCATGAGAACTTGTCACACTCTCAGTCTCCATGGGAACTTGTCACACTCTCAGTCTACATGGGAACTTGTCGCACTCTCAGTCTCCATGGGAACTTGTTGCACTCTCAGTCTCCATGCGAACTTGTCACACTCTCAGTCTCCATGGGAACTTGTCGCACTCTCAGTCTCCATGCGAACTTGTCACACTCTCAGTCTCCATGGGAACTTGTCGCACTCTCAGTCGCCATGGGAACTTGTCACACTCTCAGTCTACATGGGAACTTGTCACACTCTCAGACTACATGAGAACTTGCCGCACTCTCAGTCTCCGTGGGAACTTGTCGCAATCTCAGTCTCCGTGGGAACTGGTCACACGCTCAGTCTCCGTAAGAACTTGTCACGCTCTCAGTCTCCATGGGAACTTGTCACACTCTCAGTCTCCATGGGAACCTGTCACACTCTCAGTCTCCATGGGAGCTTGTGACACTCTCAGTCACCATGGGAACTTGTCACACTTTCAGTCTCCGTGAGAACTGGTCACACGCTCAGTCTCCGTAAGAACTTGTCACGCTCTCACTCTCCATGGGAACTTGTCACACTCTCAGTCTCCATGGGAACCTGTCACACTCTCAGTCTCCATGGGAGCTTGTGACACTCTCAGTCTCCATGGGAACTTGACACACTCTCAGTGTACATGTGAACGTGTCACTCGCTCAGACTACATGAGAACTTGTCGCACTCTCGGTCTCCATGGGAACTTGTCGCACTCTCAGTTTCAATGGGAACTTATCGCACTCTCAGTCTCCATGGGAACTTCTGACACTCTCAGTCTCCATGGGAACTTGTCGCACTCTCAGTCTCCATAGGAACTTGTCACATCTCAGTCTCCATGTGAACGTGTCACTCGCACAGACTACATGAGAACTTGTCGCACTCTCGGTCTCCATGGGAACTTGTCGCACTCTCAGTCTCAATGGGAACTCATCGCACTCTCAGTCTCCATGGGAACTTGACACACTCTCAGTGTACATGGGAACCTGTCACACTCTCAGTCTCCAGGGGAAGTTGTCGCACTCTGTCTCCATGGGAACTTGTCACACTCTCAGTCTCCATGGGAACCTGTCACACTCTCAGTCTCCATGGGAGCTTGTGACACTCTCAGTCTCCATGGGAACTTGTTACACTCTCAGTCTCCATGGGATCTTGACACACTCTCAGTGTACATGGGAACCTGTCACACTCTCACTCTCCACGGGAACTTGTCACACTCAGTCTCCATGGGAACCTGTCACACTCTCAGTCTCCATGGGAACTTATCACACTCTCAGACTCCATGGGAACTTGTCACACTCTCAGTCTCCATGGGAACGTGTCACTCTCTCAGTCTACATGAGAACATGTCACACTCCCAGTCTCCATGGGAACTTGTCACAGTCTCAGTCTACATGGGAGCTTGTCGCACTCTCAGTCTCCATGGGAACTTGTCACACTCTCAGTCTCCATGGGAACTTGTCATACTCTGAGTCTCCATGGGAACTTGTCACACTCTCTGTCTCCATGGGAGCTTGTGACACTCTCAGTCTCCATGGGAACTTGTCACACTCTCAGTCTCCATGGGAACTTGTCACAGTCTCAGTCTCCATGGGAGCTTGTCGCACTCTCAGTCTCCATGGGAACTTGTCGCACTCTCAGTCTCCATGGGAACTTGTCACACTCTCACTCTACATTAGAACTTGTCACTCTCTCAGTCTCCATGGGAACTTGTCACAGTCTCAGTCTACATGGGAGCTTGTCACACTCTCAGTCTCCATGGGAACTTGTCATACTCTCAGTCTCCATGGGAACTTGTCACACTCTCAGTCTCCATGTGAACGTGTCACTCGCTCAGACTACATGAGAACGTCGCACTGTCGGTCTCCATGGGAAATTGTCGCACTCTCAGTTTCAATGGGAACTTATCGCACTCTCAGTCTCCATGGGAACTTCTGACACTCTCAGTCTCCATGGGAACTTGTCGCACTCTCAGTCTCCATAGGAACTTGTCACATCTCAGTCTCCATGGGAACTTGTCACACTCTCAATCTACATGGGAACTTGTCACACTGTCAGACTACATGGGAACTTGCACATTCTCAGTCTACATGGGAACTTGTCACACTCTCAGTCTCCATGGGAACTTGTCACACTCTCAGCCTCCATGGGAACTTGTCACACTCTCAGTCTACATGAGAACTTGTCACTCTCTCAGTCTACATGGGAACTTGTCACAATCTCAGTCTCCATGTGAACTTGTCACACTCTCAGTCTACATGAGAACTTGTCACACTCTCAGTCTCCATGGGAACGTCTCACACTCTCAGTCTACATGGGAACTTGTCGCACTCTCAGTCTCCATGGGACCTTGTCGCACTCTCAGTCTCCATGCGAACTTGTCACACTCTCAGTCTCCATGGGAACTTGTCGCACTCTCAGTCTCCATGGGAACTTGTCACACTCTCAGACTACATGAGAACTTGCCGCACTCTCAGTCTCCGTGGGAACTTGTCGCACTCTCAGTCTCCGTGGGAACTGGTCACACGCTCAGTCTCCGTAAGAACTTGTCACGCTCTCAGTCTCCATGGGAACTTGTCACACTCTCAGTCTCCATGGGAACCTGTCACACTCTCAGTCTCCATGGGAGCTTGTGACACTCTCAGTCTCCATGGGAACTTGTCACACTCTCAGTCTCCATGGGATCTTGACACACTCTCAGTGTACATGGGAACCTGTCACACTCTCACTCTCCACGGGAACTTGTCACACTCAGTCTCCATGGGAACCTGTCACACTCTCAGTCTCCATGGGAACTTATCACACTCTCAGACTCCATGGGAACTTGTCACACTCTCAGTCTCCATGGGAACGTGTCACTCTCTCAGTCTACATGAGAACATGTCACACTCCCAGTCTCCATGGGAACTTGTCACAGTCTCAGTCTACATGGGAGCTTGTCGCACTCTCAGTCTCCATGGGAACTTGTCACACTCTCAGTCTCCATGGGAACTTGTCATACTCTGAGTCTCCATGGGAACTTGTCACACTCTCTGTCTCCATGGGAGCTTGTGACACTCTCAGTCTCCATGGGAACTTGTCACACTCTCAGTCTCCATGGGAACTTGACACACTCTCAGTGTACATGGGAACCTGTCACACTCTCAGTCTCCACGGGAAGTTGTCACACTCTGTCTCCATGGGAACCTGTCACACTCTCAGTCTCCATGGGAACTTGTCACACTCTCAGTCTACATGGAAACTTGTCACACTCTCAGTCTCTATGGGAACTTGTCACACTCTCAGTCTACATCAGAACTTGTCACACTCTCAGTCTCCACGGGAACTTGTCATGGTCTCAGTCTACATGGGAGCTTGTCGCACTCTCAGTCTCCATGGGAACTTGTCACACTCTCAGTCTCCATGTGAACGTGTCACTCGCTCAGACTACATGAGAACTTGTCGCACTCTCGGTCTCCATGGGAACTTGTCGCACTCTCAGTCTCAATGGGAACTTATCGCACTCTCAGTCTCCATGGGAACTTGACACACTCTCAGTGTACATGGGAACCTGTCACACTCTCAGTCTCCACGGGAAGTTGTCGCACTCTGTCTCCATGGGAACTTGTCACACTCTCAGTCTCCATGGGAACCTGTCACACTCTCAGTCTCCATGGGAGCTTGTGACACTCTCAGTTTCCATGGGAACTTGTCACACTCTCAGTCTCCATGGGATCTTGACACACACTCAGTGTACATGGGAACCTGTCACACTCTCACTCTCCACGGGAACTTGTCACACTCAGTCTCCATGGGAACCTGTCGCACTCTCAGTCTCCATGGGAACTTATCACACTCTCAGACTCCATGGGAACTTGTCACACTCTCAGTCTCCATGGGAACGTGTCACTCTCTCAGTCTACATGAGAATATGTCACACTCCCAGTCTCCATGGGAACTTGTCACAGTCTCAGTCTACATGGGAGCTTGTCGCACTCTCAGTCTCCATGGGAACTTGTCACACTCTCAGTCTCCATGGGAACTTGTCATACTCTGAGTCTCCATGGGAACTTGTCACACTCTCTGTCTCCATGGGAGCTTGTGACACTCTCAGTCTCCATGGGAACTTGTCACACTCTCAGTCTCCATGGGAACTTGACACACTCTCAGTGTACATGGGAACCTGTCACACTCTCAGTCTCCACGGGAAGTTGTCACACTCTGTCTCCATGGGAACCTGTCACACTCTCAGTCTCCATGGGAACTTGTCACACTCTCAGTCTCCATGGGAGCTTGTGACACTCTCAGTCACCATGGGAACTTGTCACACTTTCAGTCTCCATGGGAACCTGTCACACTCTCAGTCTCCATGGGAGCTTGTGACACTCTCAGTCACCATGGGAACTTGTCACACTTTCAGTCTCCGTGGGAACTGGTCACACGCTCAGTCTCCGTAAGAACTTGTCACGCTCTCAGTCTCCATGGGAACTTGTCACACTCTCAGTCTCCATGGGAACCTGTCACACTCTCAGTCTCCATGGGAGCTTGTGACACTCTCAGTCTCCATGGGAACTTGACACACTCTCAGTGTACATGTGAACGTGTCACTCGCTCAGACTACATGAGAACTTGTCGCACTCTCGGTCTCCATGGGAACTTGTCGCACTCTCAGTTTCAATGGGAACTTATCGCACTCTCAGTCTCCATGGGAACTTCTGACACTCTCAGTCTCCATGGGAACTTGTCGCACTCTCAGTCTCCATAGGAACTTGTCACATCTCAGTCTCCATGTGAACGTGTCACTCGCTCAGACTACATGAGAACTTGTCGCACTCTCGGTCTCCATGGGAACTTGTCGCACTCTCAGTCTCAATGGGAACTCATCGCACTCTCAGTCTCCATGGGAACTTGACACACTCTCAGTGTACATGGGAACCTGTCACACTCTCAGTCTCCAGGGGAAGTTGTCGCACTCTGTCTCCATGGGAACTTGTCACACTCTCAGTCTCCATGGGAACCTGTCACACTCTCAGTCTCCATGGGAGCTTGTGACACTCTCAGTCTACATGGGAACTTGTTACACTCTCAGTCTCCATGGGATCTTGACACACTCTCAGTGTACATGGGAACCTGTCACACTCTCACTCTCCACGGGAACTTGTCACACTCAGTCTCCATGGGAACCTGTCACACTCTCAGTCTCCATGGGAACTTATCACACTCTCAGACTCCATGGGAACTTGTCACACTCTCAGTCTCCATGGGAACGTGTCACTCTCTCAGTCTACATGAGAACATGTCACACTCCCAGACTCCATGGGAACTTGTCACAGTCTCAGTCTACATGGGAGCTTGTCGCACTCTCAGTCTCCATGGGAACTTGTCACACTCTCAGTCTCCATGGGAACTTGTCATACTCTGAGTCTCCATGGGAACTTGTCACACTCTCTGTCTCCATGGGAGCTTGTGACACTCTCAGTCTCCATGGGAACTTGTCACACTCTCAGTCTCCATGGGAACTTGTCACAGTCTCAGTCTCCATGGGAGCTTGTCGCACTCTCAGTCTCCATGGGAACTTGTCGCACTCTCAGTCTCCATGGGAACTTGTCACACTCTCACTCTACATTAGAACTTGTCACTCTCTCAGTCTCCATGGGAACTTGTCACAGTCTCAGTCTACATGGGAGCTTGTCACACTCTCAGTCTCCATGGGAACTTGTCATACTCTCAGTCTCCATGGGAACTTGTCACACTCTCAGTCTCCATGTGAACGTGTCACTCGCTCAGACTACATGAGAACGTCGCACTGTCGGTCTCCATGGGAAATTGTCGCACTCTCAGTTTCAATGGGAACTTATCGCACTCTCAGTCTCCATGGGAACTTCTGACACTCTCAGTCTCCATGGGAACTTGTCGCACTCTCAGTCTCCATAGGAACTTGTCACATCTCAGTCTCCATGGGAACTTGTCACACTCTCAATCTACATGGGAACTTGTCACACTGTCAGACTACATGGGAACTTGCACATTCTCAGTCTACATGGGAACTTGTCACACTCTCAGTCTCCATGGGAACTTGTCACACTCTCAGCCTCCATGGGAACTTGTCACACTCTCAGTCTACATGAGAACTTGTCACTCTCTCAGTCTACATGGGAACTTGTCACAATCTCAGTCTCCATGGGAACTTGTCACACTCTCAGTCTACATGAGAACTTGTCACACTCTCAGTCTCCATGGGAACGTCTCACACTCTCAGTCTACATGGGAACTTGTCGCACTCTCAGTCTCCATGGGACCTTGTCGCACTCTCAGTCTCCATGCGAACTTGTCACACTCTCAGTCTCCATGGGAACTTGTCGCACTCTCAGTCTCCATGGGAACTTGTCACACTCTCAGACTACATGAGAACTTGCCGCACTCTCAGTCTCCGTGGGAACTTGTCGCACTCTCAGTCTCCGTGGGAACTGGTCACACGCTCAGTCTCCGTAAGAACTTGTCACGCTCTCAGTCTCCATGGGAACTTGTCACACTCTCAGTCTCCATGGGAACCTGTCACATTCTCAGTCTCCATGGGAGCTTGTGACACTCTCAGTCTCCATGGGAACTTGTCACACTCTCAGTCTCCATGGGATCTTGACACACTCTCAGTGTACATGGGAACCTGTCACACTCTCACTCTCCACGGGAACTTGTCACACTCAGTCTCCATGGGAACCTGTCACACTCTCAGTCTCCATGGGAACTTATCACACTCTCAGACTCCATGGGAACTTGTCACACTCTCAGTCTCCATGGGAACGTGTCACTCTCTCAGTCTACATGAGAACATGTCACACTCCCAGTCTCCATGGGAACTTGTCACAGTCTCAGTCTACATGGGAGCTTGTCGCACTCTCAGTCTCCATGGGAACTTGTCACACTCTCAGTCTCCATGGGAACTTGTCATACTCTGAGTCTCCATGGGAAATTGTCACACTCTCTGTCTCCATGGGAGCTTGTGACACTCTCAGTCTCCATGGGAACTTGTCACACTCTCAGTCTCCATGGGAACTTGACACACTCTCAGTGTACATGGGAACCTGTCACACTCTCAGTCTCCACGGGAAGTTGTCACACTCTGTCTCCATGGGAACCTGTCACACTCTCAGTCTCCATGGGAACTTGTCACACTCTCAGTCTACATGGAAACTTGTCACACTCTCAGTCTCTATGGGAACTTGTCACACTCTCAGTCTACATCAGAACTTGTCACACTCTCAGTCTCCATGGGAACTTGTCATGGTCTCAGTCTACATGGGAGCTTGTCGCACTCTCAGTCTCCATGGGAACTTGTCACACTCTCAGTCTCCATGGGATCTTGACACACTCTCAGTGTACATGGGAACCTGTCACACTCTCACTCTCCACGGGAACTTGTCACACTCAGTCTCCATGGGAACCTGTCACACTCTCAGTCTCCATGGGAACTTATCACACTCTCAGACTCCATGGGAACTTGTCACACTCTCAGTCTCCATGGGAACGTGTCACTCTCTCAGTCTACATGAGAACATGTCACACTCCCAGTCTCCATGGGAACTTGTCACAGTCTCAGTCTACATGGGAGCTTGTCGCACTCTCAGTCTCCATGGGAACTTGTCACACTCTCAGTCTCCATGGGAACTTGTCATACTCTGAGTCTCCATGGGAACTTGTCACACTCTCTGTCTCCATGGGAGCTTGTGACACTCTCAGTCTCCATGGGAACTTGTCACACTCTCAGTCTCCATGGGAACTTGACACACTCTCAGTGTACATGGGAACCTGTCACACTCTCAGTCTCCACGGGAAGTTGTCACACTCTGTCTCCATGGGAACCTGTCACACTCTCAGTCTCCATGGGAACTTGTCACACTCTCAGTCTACATGGAAACTTGTCACACTCTCAGTCTCTATGGGAACTTGTCACACTCTCAGTCTACATCAGAACTTGTCACACTCTCAGTCTCCATGGGAACTTGTCATGGTCTCAGTCTACATGGGAGCTTGTCGCACTCTCAGTCTCCATGGGAACTTGTCACACTCTCAGTCTCCATGTGAACGTGTCACTCGCTCAGACTACATGAGAACTTGTCGCACTCTCGGTCTCCATGGGAACTTGTCGCACTCTCAGTCTCAATGGGAACTTATCGCACTCTCAGTCTCCATGGGAACTTGACACACTCTCAGTGTACATGGGAACCTGTCACACTCTCAGTCTCCACGGGAAGTTGTCGCACTCTGTCTCCATGGGAACTTGTCACACTCTCAGTCTCCATGGGAACCTGTCACACTCTCAGTCTCCATGGGAGCTTGTGACACTCTCAGTTTCCATGGGAACTTGTCACACTCTCAGTCTCCATGGGATCTTGACACACTCTCAGTGTACATGGGAACCTGTCACACTCTCACTCTCCACGGGAACTTGTCACACTCAGTCTCCATGGGAACCTGTCGCACTCTCAGTCTCCATGGGAACTTATCACACTCTCAGACTCCATGGGAACTTGTCACACTCTCAGTCTCCATGGGAACGTGTCACTCTCTCAGTCTACATGAGAATATGTCACACTCCCAGTCTCCATGGGAACTTGTCACAGTCTCAGTCTACATGGGAGCTTGTCGCACTCTCAGTCTCCATGGGAACTTGTCACACTCTCAGTCTCCATGGGAACTTGTCATACTCTGAGTCTCCATGGGAACTTGTCACACTCTCTGTCTCCATGGGAGCTTGTGACACTCTCAGTCTCCATGGGAACTTGTCACACTCTCAGTCTCCATGGGAACTTGACACACTCTCAGTGTACATGGGAACCTGTCACACTCTCAGTCTCCACGGGAAGTTGTCACACTCTGTCTCCATGGGAACCTGTCACACTCTCAGTCTCCATGGGAACTTGTCACACTCTCAGTCTACATGGAAACTTGTCACACTCTCAGTCTCTATGGGAACTTGTCACACTCTCAGTCTCCATGGGAACCTGTCACACTCTCAGTCTCCATGGGAGCTCGTGACACTCTCAGTCACCATGGGAACTTGTCACACTTTCAGTCTCCATGGGAACCTGTCACACTCTCAGTCTCCATGGGAGCTTGTGACACTCTCAGTCACCATGGGAACTTGTCACACTTTCAGTCTCCGTGGGAACTGGTCACACGCTCAGTCTCCGTAAGAACTTGTCACGCTCTCAGTCTCCATGGGAACTTGTCACACTCTCAGTCTCCATGGGAACCTGTCACACTCTCAGTCTCCATGGGAGCTTGTGACACTCTCAGTCTCCATGGGAACTTGACACACTCTCAGTGTACATGTGAACGTGTCACTCGCTCAGACTACATGAGAACTTGTCGCACTCTCGGTCTCCATGGGAACTTGTCGCACTCTCAGTTTCAATGGGAACTTATCGCACTCTCAGTCTCCATGGGAACTTCTGACACTCTCAGTCTCCATGGGAACTTGTCGCACTCTCAGTCTCCATAGGAACTTGTCACATCTCAGTCTCCATGTGAACGTGTCACTCGCTCAGACTACATGAGAACTTGTCGCACTCTCGGTCTCCATGGGAACTTGTCGCACTCTCAGTCTCAATGGGAACTCATCGCACTCTCAGTCTCCATGGGAACTTGACACACTCTCAGTGTACATGGGAACCTGTCACACTCTCAGTCTCCAGGGGAAGTTGTCGCACTCTGTCTCCATGGGAACTTGTCACACTCTCAGTCTCCATGGGAACCTGTCACACTCTCAGTCTCCATGGGAGCTTGTGACACTCTCAGTCTACATGGGAACTTGTTACACTCTCAGTCTCCATGGGATCTTGACACACTCTCAGTGTACATGGGAACCTGTCACACTCTCACTCTCCACGGGAACTTGTCACACTCAGTCTCCATGGGAACCTGTCACACTCTCAGTCTCCATGGGAACTTATCACACTCTCAGACTCCATGGGAACTTGTCACACTCTCAGTCTCCATGGGAACGTGTCACTCTCTCAGTCTACATGAGAACATGTCACACTCCCAGTCTCCATGGGAACTTGTCACAGTCTCAGTCTACATGGGAGCTTGTCGCACTCTCAGTCTCCATGGGAACTTGTCACACTCTCAGTCTCCATGGGAACTTGTCATACTCTGAGTCTCCATGGGAACTTGTCACACTCTCTGTCTCCATGGGAGCTTGTGACACTCTCAGTCTCCATGGGAACTTGTCACACTCTCAGTCTCCATGGGAACTTGTCACAGTCTCAGTCTCCATGGGAGCTTGTCGCACTCTCAGTCTCCATGGGAACTTGTCGCACTCTCAGTCTCCATGGGAACTTGTCACACTCTCACTCTACATTAGAACTTGTCACTCTCTCAGTCTCCATGGGAACTTGTCACAGTCTCAGTCTACATGGGAGCTTGTCACACTCTCAGTCTCCATGGGAACTTGTCATACTCTCAGTCTCCATGTGAACGTGTCACTCGCTCAGACTACATGAGAACGTCGCACTGTCGGTCTCCATGGGAAATTGTCGCACTCTCAGTTTCAATGGGAACTTATCGCACTCTCAGTCTCCATGGGAACTTCTGACACTCTCAGTCTCCATGGGAACTTGTCGCACTCTCAGTCTCCATAGGAACTTGTCACATCTCAGTCTCCATGGGAACTTGTCACACTCTCAATCTACATGGGAACTTGTCACACTGTCAGACTACATGGGAACTTGCACATTCTCAGTCTACATGGGAACTTGTCACACTCTCAGTCTCCATGGGAACTTGTCACACTCTCAGCCTCCATGGGAACTTGTCACACTCTCAGTCTACATGAGAACTTGTCACTCTCTCAGTCTACATGGGAACTTGTCACAATCTCAGTCTCCATGGGAACTTGTCACACTCTCAGTCTACATGAGAACTTGTCACACTCTCAGTCTCCATGGGAACGTCTCACACTCTCAGTCTACATGGGAACTTGTCGCACTCTCAGTCTCCATGGGACCTTGTCGCACTCTCAGTCTCCATGCGAACTTGTCACACTCTCAGTCTCCATGGGAACTTGTCGCACTCTCAGTCTCCATGGGAACTTGTCACACTCTCAGACTACATGAGAACTTGCCGCACTCTCAGTCTCCGTGGGAACTTGTCGCACTCTCAGTCTCCGTGGGAACTGGTCACACGCTCAGTCTCCGTAAGAACTTGTCACGCTCTCAGTCTCCATGGGAACTTGTCACACTCTCAGTCTCCATGGGAACCTGTCACATTCTCAGTCTCCATGGGAGCTTGTGACACTCTCAGTCTCCATGGGAACTTGTCACACTCTCAGTCTCCATGGGATCTTGACACACTCTCAGTGTACATGGGAACCTGTCACACTCTCACTCTCCACGGGAACTTGTCACACTCAGTCTCCATGGGAACCTGTCACACTCTCAGTCTCCATGGGAACTTATCACACTCTCAGACTCCATGGGAACTTGTCACACTCTCAGTCTCCATGGGAACGTGTCACTCTCTCAGTCTACATGAGAACATGTCACACTCCCAGTCTCCATGGGAACTTGTCACAGTCTCAGTCTACATGGGAGCTTGTCGCACTCTCAGTCTCCATGGGAACTTGTCACACTCTCAGTCTCCATGGGAACTTGTCATACTCTGAGTCTCCATGGGAACTTGTCACACTCTCTGTCTCCATGGGAGCTTGTGACACTCTCAGTCTCCATGGGAACTTGTCACAATCTCAGTCTCCATGGGAACTTGACACACTCTCAGTGTACATGGGAACCTGTCACACTCTCAGTCTCCACGGGAAGTTGTCACACTCTGTCTCCATGGGAACCTGTCACACTCTCAGTCTCCATGGGAACTTGTCACACTCTCAGTCTACATGGAAACTTGTCACACTCTCAGTCTCTATGGGAACTTGTCACACTCTCAGTCTACATCAGAACTTGTCACACTCTCAGTCTCCATGGGAACTTGTCATGGTCTCAGTCTACATGGGAGCTTGTCGCACTCTCAGTCTCCATGGGAACTTGTCACACTCTCAGTCTCCATGTGAACGTGTCACTCGCTCAGACTACATGAGAACTTGTCGCACTCTCGGTCTCCATGGGAACTTGTCGCACTCTCAGTCTCAATGGGAACTTATCGCACTCTCAGTCTCCATGGGAACTTGACACACTCTCAGTGTACATGGGAACCTGTCACACTCTCAGTCTCCACGGGAAGTTGTCGCACTCTGTCTCCATGGGAACTTGTCACACTCTCAGTCTCCATGGGAACCTGTCACACTCTCAGTCTCCATGGGAGCTTGTGACACTCTCAGTTTCCATGGGAACTTGTCACACTCTCAGTCTCCATGGGATCTTGACACACTCTCAGTGTACATGGGAACCTGTCACACTCTCACTCTCCACGGGAACTTGTCACACTCAGTCTCCATGGGAACCTGTCGCACTCTCAGTCTCCATGGGAACTTATCACACTCTCAGACTCCATGGGAACTTGTCACACTCTCAGTCTCCATGGGAACGTGTCACTCTCTCAGTCTACATGAGAATATGTCACACTCCCAGTCTCCATGGGAACTTGTCACAGTCTCAGTCTACATGGGAGCTTGTCGCACTCTCAGTCTCCATGGGAACTTGTCACACTCTCAGTCTCCATGGGAACTTGTCATACTCTGAGTCTCCATGGGAACTTGTCACACTCTCTGTCTCCATTGGAGCTTGTGACACTCTCAGTCTCCATGGGAACTTGTCACACTCTCAGTCTCCATGGGAACTTGACACACTCTCAGTGTACATGGGAACCTGTCACACTCTCAGTCTCCACGGGAAGTTGTCACACTCTGTCTCCATGGGAACCTGTCACACTCTCAGTCTCCATGGGAACTTGTCACACTCTCAGTCTACATGGAAACTTGTCACACTCTCAGTCTCTATGGGAACTTGTCACACTCTCAGTCTACATCAGAACTTGTCACACTCTCAGTCTCCATGGGAACTTGTCATGGTCTCAGTCTACATGGGAGCTTGTCGCACTCTCAGTCTCCATGGGAACTTGTCACACTCTCAGTCTCCATGTGAACGTGTCACTCGCTCAGACTACATGAGAACTTGTCGCACTCTCGGTCTCCATGGGAACTTGTCGCACTCTCAGTCTCAATGGGAACTTATCGCACTCTCAGTCTCCATGGGAACTTGACACACTCTCAGTGTACATGGGAACCTGTCACACTCTCAGTCTCCATGGGAACTTGTCACACTCTCAGTCTACATGGAAACTTGTCACACTCTCAGTCTCTATGGGAACTTGTCACACTCTCAGTCTACATGAGAACTTGTCACACTCTCAGTCTCCATGGGAACTTGTCATGGTCTCATTCTACATGGGAGCTTGTCGCAGTCTCAGTCTCCATGGGAACTTGTCATACTCTCAGTCTCCATGGGAACTTGTCACACTCTCAGTCTCCATGGGAACTTGTCACACTCTGAGTCTCCATGTGAACGTGTCACTCGCTCAGACTACATGAGAACTTGTCGCACTCTCGGTCTCCATGGGAACTTATCGCACTCCCAGTCTCCATGGGAACCTGTCGCACTCTCAGTCTCCATGGGAACTTGTCACACTCTCAATCTACATGGGAACTTGTCACACTGTCAGACTACATGGGAACTTGTCACATTCTCAGTCTGCATGGGAACTTGTCACACTCTCAGTCTACTTGGGAGCTTGTCACACTCTCAGCCTCCATGGGAACTTGTCACTCTCTCAGTCTACATGGGATCTTGTCACAATCTCAGTCTCCATGGGAACTTGTCACACTCTCAGTCTACATGAGAACTTGTCACACTCTCAGTCTCCATGGGAACGTCTCACACTCTCAGTCTACATGGGAACTTGTCGCACTCTCAGTCTCCATGGGACCTTGTCGCACTCTCAGTCTCCATGCGAACTTGTCACACTCTCAGTCTCCATGGGAACTTGTCGCACTCTCAGTCTCCATGGGAACTTGTCACACTCTCAGACTACATGAGAACTTGCCGCACTCTCAGTCTCCGTGGGAACTTGTCGCACTCTCAGTCTCCGTGGGAACTGGTCACACGCTCAGTCTCCGTAAGAACTTGTCACGCTCTCAGTCTCCATGGGAACTTGTCACACTCTCAGTCTCCATGGGAACCTGTCACACTCTCAGTCTCCATGGGAGCTTGTGACACTCTCAGTCTCCATGGGAACTTGTCACACTCTCAGTCTCCATGGGATCTTGACACACTCTCAGTGTACATGGGAACCTGTCACACTCTCACTCTCCACGGGAACTTGTCACACTCAGTCTCCATGGGAACCTGTCACACTCTCAGTCTCCATGGGAACGTGTCACTCTCTCAGTCTACATGAGAACATGTCACACTCCCAGTCTCCATGGGAACTTGTCACAGTCTCAGTCTACATGGGAGCTTGTCGCACTCTCAGTCTCCATGGGAACTTCTCACACTCTCAGTCTCCATGGGAACTTGTCATACTCTGAGTCTCCATGGGAACTTGTCACACTCTCTGTCTCCATGGGAGCTTGTGACACTCTCAGTCTCCATGGGAACATGTCACACTCTCAGTCTCCATGGGAACTTGACACACTCTCAGTGTACATGGGAACCTGTCACACTCTCAGTCTCCACGGGAAGTTGTCACACTCTGTCTCCATGGGAACCTGTCACACTCTCAGTCTCCATGGGAACTTGTCACACTCTCAGTCTACATGGAAACTTGTCACACTCTCAGTCTCTATGGGAACTTGTCACACTCTCAGTCTACATCAGAACTTGTCACACTCTCAGTCTCCATGGGAACTTGTCATGGTCTCAGTCTACATGGGAGCTTGTCGCACTCTCAGTCTCCATGGGAACTTGTCACACTCTCAGTCTCCATGTGAACGTGTCACTCGCTCAGACTACATGAGAACTTGTCGCACTCTCGGTCTCCATGGGAACTTGTCGCACTCTCAGTCTCAATGGGAACTTATCGCACTCTCAGTCTCCATGGGAACTTGACACACTCTCAGTGTACATGGGAACCTGTCACACTCTCAGTCTCCACGGGAAGTTGTCGCACTCTGTCTCCATGGGAACTTGTCACACTCTCAGTCTCCATGGGAACCTGTCACACTCTCAGTCTCCATGGGAGCTTGTGACACTCTCAGTTTCCATGGGAACTTGTCACACTCTCAGTCTCCATGGGATCTTGACACACTCTCAGTGTACATGGGAACCTGTCACACTCTCACTCTCCACGGGAACTTGTCACACTCAGTCTCCATGGGAACCTGTCACACTCTCAGTCTCCATGGGAACTTATCACACTCTCAGACTCCATGGGAACTTGTCACACTCTCAGTCTCCATGGGAACGTGTCACTCTCTCAGTCTACATGAGAACATGTCACACTCCCAGTCTCCATGGGAACTTGTCACAGTCTCAGTCTACATGGGAGCTTGTCGCACTCTCAGTCTCCATGGGAACTTGTCACACTCTCAGTCTCCATGGGAACTTGTCATACTCTGAGTCTCCATGGGAACTTGTCACACTCTCTGTCTCCATGGGAGCTTGTGACACTCTCAGTCTCCATGGGAACTTGTCACACTCTCAGTCTCCATGGGAACTTGACACACTCTCAGTGTACATGGGAACCTGTCACACTCTCAGTCTCCACGGGAAGTTGTCACACTCTGTCTCCATGGGAACCTGTCACACTCTCAGTCTCCATGGGAACTTGTCACACTCTCAGTCTACATGGAAACTTGTCACACTCTCAGTCTCTATGGGAACTTGTCACACTCTCAGTCTACATCAGAACTTGTCACACTCTCAGTCTCCATGGGAACTTGTCATGGTCTCAGTCTACATGGGAGCTTGTCGCACTCTCAGTCTCCATGGGAACTTGTCACACTCTCAGTCTCCATGTGAACGTGTCACTCGCTCAGACTACATGAGAACTTGTCGCACTCTCGGTCTCCATGGGAACTTGTCGCACTCTCAGTCTCAATGGGAACTTATCGCACTCTCAGTCTCCATGGGAACTTGACACACTCTCAGTGTACATGGGAACCTGTCACACTCTCAGTCTCCACGGGAAGTTGTCGCACTCTGTCTCCATGGGAACCTGTCACACTCTCAGTCTCCATGGGAACTTGTCACACTCTCAGTCTACATGGAAACTTGTCACACTCTCAGTCTCTATGGGAACTTGTCACACTCTCAGTCTACATGAGAACTTGTCACACTCTCAGTCTCCATGGGAACTTGTCATGGTCTCAGTCTCCATGGGAGCTTGTCGCAGTCTCAGTCTCCATGGGAACTTGTCATACTCTCAGTCTCCATGGGAACTTGTCACACTCTCAGTCTCCATGGGAACTTGTCACACTCTGAGTCTCCATGTGAACGTGTCACTCGCTCAGACTACATGAGAACTTGTCGCACTCTCGGTCTCCATGGGAACTTATCGCACTCCCAGTCTCCATGGGAACCTGTCGCACTCTCAGTCTCCATAGGAACTTGTCACATCTCAGTCTCCATGGGAACTTGTCACACTCTCAATCTACATGGGAACTTGTCACACTGTCAGACTACATGGGAACTTGTCACATTCTCAGTCTGCATGGGAACTTCTCACACTCTCAGTCTACTTGGGAGCTTGTCACACTCTCAGCCTCCATGGGAACTTGTCACACTCTCAGTCTCCATGGGAACTTGTCACACTCTCAGCCTCCATGGGAACTTGTCACACTCTCAGTCTACATGAGAACTTGTCACTCTCTCAGTCTCCATAGGAACTTGTCACATCTCAGTCTCCATGGGAATTTGTCACACTCTCAGTCTACATGGAAACTAGTCACACTCTCAGTCTCCATGGGAACTTGTCACACTCTCAGTCTACATGAGCACTTGTCACACTCTCAATCTCCATGGGAACTTGTCACAGTCTCAGTCTACATGGGAGCTTGTCGCACTCTCAGTCTCCATGGGAACTTGTCACACTCTCAGTCTCCATGGGAACTTGTCACACTTTAAGTCTCCATGGGAACTTGTCATACTCTCAGTCTCCATGGGAATTTGTCACACTCTCAGTCCCCATGTGAACGTGTCACTCGCTCAGACTACATGAGAACTTGTCACACTCGCAGTCTCCATGTGAACGTGTCACTCGCTCAGACTACATGAGAACTTGTCACACTCTCAGTCTCCATGTGAACGTGTCACTCGCTCAGACTACATGAGAACTTGTCGCACTCTCGGTCTCCATGGGAACTTGTCGCACTCTCAGTCTCAATGGGAACTTATCGCAGTCTCAGTCTCCATGGGAACTTGACACACTCTCAGTGTACATGGGAACCTGTCACACTCTCAGTCTCCACGGGAAGTTGTCGCACTCTGTCTCCATGGGAACCTGTCACACTCTCAGTCTCCATGGGAACTTGTCACACTCTCAGTCTACATGGAAACTTGTCACACTCTCAGTCTCTATGGGAACTTGTCACACTCTCAGTCTACATGAGAACTTTTCACACTCTCAGTCTGCATGAGAACTTGTCACACTCTCAGTCTCCATGGAAACTTGTCACACTCTCAGTCTACATGGGAACTTGTCGCACTCTCAGTCTCCATGGGAACTTGTCGCACTCTCAGTCTCCATGGGAACTTATCACACTCTCAGACTCCATGGGAACTTGTCACACTCTCAGTCTCCATGGGAACGTGTCACTCTCTCAGTCTACATGAGAATATGTCACACTCCCAGTCTCCATGGGAACTTGTCACAGTCTCAGTCTACATGGGAGCTTGTCGCACTCTCAGTCTCCATGGGAACTTGTCACACTCTCAGTCTCCATGGGAACTTGTCATACTCTGAGTCTCCATGGGAACTTGTCACACTCTCTGTCTCCATGGGAGCTTGTGACACTCTCAGTCTCCATGGGAACTTGTCACACTCTCAGTCTCCATGGGAACTTGACACACTCTCAGTGTACATGGGAACCTGTCACACTCTCAGTCTCCACGGGAAGTTGTCACACTCTGTCTCCATGGGAACCTGTCACACTCTCAGTCTCCATGGGAACTTGTCACACTCTCAGTCTACATGGAAACTTGTCACACTCTCAGTCTCTATGGGAACTTGTCACACTCTCAGTCTACATCAGAACTTGTCACACTCTCAGTCTCCATGGGAACTTGTCATGGTCTCAGTCTACATGGGAGCTTGTCGCACTCTCAGTCTCCATGGGAACTTGTCACACTCTCAGTCTCCATGTGAACGTGTCACTCACTCAGACTACATGAGAACTTGTCGCACTCTCGGTCTCCATGGGAACTTGTCGCACTCTCAGTCTCAATGGGAACTTATCGCACTCTCAGTCTCCATGGGAACTTGACACACTCTCAGTGTACATGGGAACCTGTCACACTCTCAGTCTCCACGGGAAGTTGTCGCACTCTGTCTCCATGGGAACCTGTCACACTCTCAGTCTCCATGGGAACTTGTCACACTCTCAGTCTACATGGAAACTTGTCACACTCTCAGTCTCTATGGGAACTTGTCACACTCTCAGTCTACATGAGAACTTGTCACACTCTCAGTCTCCATGGGAACTTGTCATGGTCTCATTCTACATGGGAGCTTGTCGCAGTCTCAGTCTCCATGGGAACTTGTCATACTCTCAGTCTCCATGGGAACTTGTCACACTCTCAGTCTCCATGGGAACTTGTCACACTCTGAGTCTCCATGTGAACGTGTCACTCGCTCAGACTACATGAGAACTTGTCGCACTCTCGGTCTCCATGGGAACTTATCGCACTCCCAGTCTCCATGGGAACCTGTCGCACTCTCAGTCTCCATGGGAACTTGTCACACTCTCAATCTACATGGGAACTTGTCACACTGTCAGACTACATGGGAACTTGTCACATTCTCAGTCTGCATGGGAACTTGTCACACTCTCAGTCTACTTGGGAGCTTGTCACACTCTCAGCCTCCATGGGAACTTGTCACTCTCTCAGTCTACATGGGAACTTGTCACAATCTCAGTCTCCATGGGAACTTGTCACACTCTCAGTCTACATGAGAACTTGTCACACTCTCAGTCTCCATGGGAACGTCTCACACTCTCAGTCTACATGGGAACTTGTCGCACTCTCAGTCTCCATGGGACCTTGTCGCACTCTCAGTCTCCATGCGAACTTGTCACACTCTCAGTCTCCATGGGAACTTGTCGCACTCTCAGTCTCCATGGGAACTTGTCACACTCTCAGACTACATGAGAACTTGCCGCACTCTCAGTCTCCGTGGGAACTTGTCGCACTCTCAGTCTCCGTGGGAACTGGTCACACGCTCAGTCTCCGTAAGAACTTGTCACGCTCTCAGTCTCCATGGGAACTTGTCACACTCTCAGTCTCCATGGGAACCTGTCACACTCTCAGTCTCCATGGGAGCTTGTGACACTCTCAGTCTCCATGGGAACTTGTCACACTCTCAGTCTCCATGGGATCTTGACACACTCTCAGTGTACATGGGAACCTGTCACACTCTCACTCTCCACGGGAACGTGTCACACTCAGTCTCCATGGGAACCTGTCACACTCACAGTCTCCATGGGAACTTATCACACTCTCAGACTCCATGGGAACTTGTCACACTCTCAGTCTCCATGGGAACGTGTCACTCTCTCAGTCTACATGAGAACATGTCACACTCCCAGTCTCCATGGGAACTTGTCGCACTCTCAGTCTCCATGGGAACTTGTCACACTCTCAGTCTCCATGGGAACTTGTCATACTCTGAGTCTCCATGGGAACTTGTCACACTCTCTGTCTCCATGGGAGCTTGTGACACTCTCAGTCTCCATGGGAACTTGTCACACTCTCAGTCTCCATGGGAACTTGACACACTCTCAGTGTACATGGGAACCTGTCACACTCTCAGTCTCCACGGGAAGTTGTCACACTCTGTCTCCATGGGAACCTGTCACACTCTCAGTCTCCATGGGAACTTGTCACACTCTCAGTCTACATGGAAACTTGTCACACTCTCAGTCTCTATGGGAACTTGTCACACTCTCAGTCTACATCAGAACTTGTCACACTCTCAGTCTCCATGGGAACTTGTCATGGTCTCAGTCTACATGGGAGCTTGTCGCACTCTCAGTCTCCATGGGAACTTGTCACACTCTCAGTCTCCATGTGAACGTCTCACTCGCTCAGACTACATGAGAACTTGTCGCACTCTCGGTCTCCATGGGAACTTGTCGCACTCTCAGTCTCAATGGGAACTTATCGCACTCTCAGTCTCCATGGGAACTTGACACACTCTCAGTGTACATGGGAACCTGTCACACTCTCAGTCTCCACGGGAAGTTGTCGCACTCTGTCTCCATGGGAACTTGTCACACTCTCAGTCTCCATGGGAACCTGTCACACTCTCAGTCTCCATGGGAGCTTGTGACACTCTCAGTTTCCATGGGAACTTGTCACACTCTCAGTCTCCATGGGATCTTGACACACTCTCAGTGTACATGGGAACCTGTCACACTCTCACTCTCCACGGGAACTTGTCACACTCAGTCTCCATGGGAACCTGTCACACTCTCAGTCTCCATGGGAACTTATCACACTCTCAGACTCCATGGGAACTTGTCACACTCTCAGTCTCCATGGGAACGTGTCACTCTCTCAGTCTACATGAGAACATGTCACACTCCCAGTCTCCATGGGAACTTGTCACAGTCTCAGTCTACATGGGAGCTTGTCGCACTCTCAGTCTCCATGGGAACTTGTCACACTCTCAGTCTCCATGGGAACTTGTCATACTCTGAGTCTCCATGGGAACTTGTCACACTCTCTGTCTCCATGGGAGCTTGTGACACTCTCAGTCTCCATGGGAACTTGTCACACTCTCAGTCTCCATGGGAACTTGACACACTCTCAGTGTACATGGGAACCTGTCACACTCTCAGTCTCCACGGGAAGTTGTCACACTCTGTCTCCATGGGAACCTGTCACACTCTCAGTCTCCATGGGAACTTGTCACACTCTCAGTCTACATGGAAACTTGTCACACTCTCAGTCTCTATGGGAACTTGTCACACTCTCAGTCTACATCAGAACTTGTCACACTCTCAGTCTCCATGGGAACTTGTCATGGTCTCAGTCTACATGGGAGCTTGTCGCACTCTCAGTCTCCATGGGAACTTGTCACACTCTCAGTCTCCATGTGAACGTGTCACTCGCTCAGACTACATGAGAACTTGTCGCACTCTCGGTCTCCATGGGAACTTGTCGCACTCTCAGTCTCAATGGGAACTTATCGCACTCTCAGTCTCCATGGGAACTTGACACACTCTCAGTGTACATGGGAACCTGTCACACTCTCAGTCTCCACGGGAAGTTGTCGCACTCTGTCTCCATGGGAACCTGTCACACTCTCAGTCTCCATGGGAACTTGTCACACTCTCAGTCTACATGGAAACTTGTCACACTCTCAGTCTCTATGGGAACTTGTCACACTCTCAGTCTACATGAGAACTTGTCACACTCTCAGTCTCCATGGGAACTTGTCATGGTCTCAGTCTCCATGGGAGCTTGTCGCATTCTCAGTCTCCATGGGAACTTGTCATACTCTCAGTCTCCATGGGAACTTGTCACACTCTCAGTCTCCATGGGAACTTGTCACACTCTGAGTCTCCATGTGAACGTGTCACTCGCTCAGACTACATGAGAACTTGTCGCACTCTCGGTCTCCATGGGAACTTATCGCACTCCCAGTCTCCATGGGAACCTGTCGCACTCTCAGTCTCCATAGGAACTTGTCACATCTCAGTCTCCATGGGAACTTGTCACACTCTCAATCTACATGGGAACTTGTCACACTGTCAGACTACATGGGAACTTGTCACATTCTCAGTCTGCATGGGAACTTCTCACACTCTCAGTCTACTTGGGAGCTTGTCACACTCTCAGCCTCCATGGGAACTTGTCACACTCTCAGTCTCCATGGGAACTTGTCACACTCTCAGCCTCCATGGGAACTTGTCACATCTCAGTCTCCATGGGAATTTGTCACACTCTCAGTCTACATGGAAACTAGTCACACTCTCAGTCTCCATGGGAACTTGTCACACTCTCAGTCTACATGAGCACTTGTCACACTCTCAATCTCCATGGGAACTTGTCACAGTCTCAGTCTACATGGGAGCTTGTCGCACTCTCAGTCTCCATGGGAACTTGTCACACTCTCAGTCTCCATGGGAACTTGTCACACTTTAAGTCTCCATGGGAACTTGTCATACTCTCAGTCTCCATGGGAATTTGTCACACTCTCAGTCCCCATGTGAACGTGTCACTCGCTCAGACTACATGAGAACTTGTCACACTCTCAGTCTCCATGTGAACGTGTCACTCGCTCAGACTACATGAGAACTTGTCACACTCTCAGTCTCCATGTGAACGTGTCACTCGCTCAGACTACATGAGAACTTGTCGCACTCTCGGTCTCCATGGGAACTTGTCGCACTCTCAGTCTCAATGGGAACTTATCGCAGTCTCAGTCTCCATGGGAACTTGACACACTCTCAGTGTACATGGGAACCTGTCACACTCTCAGTCTCCACGGGAAGTTGTCGCACTCTGTCTCCATGGGAACCTGTCACACTCTCAGTCTCCATGGGAACTTGTCACACTCTCAGTCTACATGGAAACTTGTCACACTCTCAGTCTCTATGGGAACTTGTCACACTCTCAGTCTACATGAGAACTTTTCACACTCTCAGTCTGCATGAGAACTTGTCACACTCTCAGTCTCCATGGAAACTTGTCACACTCTCAGTCTACATGGGAACTTGTCGCACTCTCAGTCTCCATGGGAACTTGTCGCACTCTCAGTCTCCATGCGAACTTGTCGCACTCTCAGTCTCCATGGGAACTTGTCGCACTCTCAGTCTCCATGCGAACTTGTCACACTCTCAGTCTCCATGGGAACTTGTCGCACTCTCAGTCTCCATGGGAACTTGTCACACTCTCAGTCTACATGGGAACTTGTCACACTCTCAGACTACATGAGAACTTGCCGCACTCTCAGTCTCCGTGGGAACTTGTCGCAATCTCAGTCTCCGTGGGAACTGGTCACACGCTCAGTCTCCGTAAGAACTTGTCACGCTCTCAGTCTCCATGGGAACTTGTCACACTCTCAGTCTCCATGGGAACCTGTCACACTCTCAGTCTCCATGGGAGCTTGTGACACTCTCAGTCACCATGGGAACTTGTCACACTCTCAGTCTCCGTGGGAACTGGTCACACGCTCAGTCTCCGTAAGAACTTGTCACGCTCTCAGTCTCCATGGGAACTTGTCACACTCTCAGTCTCCATGGGAACCTGTCACACTCTCAGTCTCCATGGGAGCTTGTGACACTCTCAGTCTCCATGGGAACTTGACACACTCTCAGTGTACATGTGAACGTGTCACTCGCTCAGACTACATGAGAACTTGTCGCACTCTCGGTCTCCATGGGAACTTGTCGCACTCTCAGTTTCAGTGGGAACTTATCGCACTCTCAGTCTCCATGGGAACTTCTGACACTCTCAGTCTCCATGGGAACTTGTCGCACTCTCAGTCTCCATAGGAACTTGTCACATCTCAGTCTCCATGTGAACGTGTCACTCGCTCAGACTACATGAGAACTTGTCGCACTCTCGGTCTCCATGGGAACTTGTCGCACTCTCAGTCTCAATGGGAACTTATCGCACTCTCAGTCTCCATGGGAACTTGACACACTCTCAGTGTACATGGGAACCTGTCACACTCTCAGTCTCCAGGGGAAGTTGTCGCACTCTGTCTCCATGGGAACTTGTCACACTCTCAGTCTCCATGGGAACCTGTCACACTCTCAGTCTCCATGGGAGCTTGTGACACTCTCAGTCTCCATGGGAACTTGTCACACTCTCAGTCTCCACGGGATCTTGACACACTCTCAGTATACATGGGAACCTGTCACACTCTCACTCTCCACGGGAACTTGTCACACTCAGTCTCCATGGGAACCTGTCACACTCTCAATCTCCATGGGAACTTATCACACTCTCAGACTCCATGGGAACTTGTCACACTCTCAGTCTCCATGGGAACGTGTCACTCTCTCAGTCTACATGAGAACATGTCACACTCCCAGTCTCCATGGGAACTTGTCACAGTCTCAGTCTACATGGGAGCTTGTCGCACTCTCAGTCTCCATGGGAACTTGTCACACTCTCAGTCTCCATGGGAACTTGTCATACTCTGAGTCTCCATGGGAACTTGTCACACTCTCTGTCTCCATGGGAGCTTGTGACACTCTCAGTCTCCATGGGAACTTGTCACACTCTCAGTCTCCATGGGAACTTGACACACTCTCAGTGTACATGGGAACCTGTCACACTCTCAGTCTCCACGGGAAGTTGTCACACTCTGTCTCCATGGGAACCTGTCACACTCTCAGTCTCCATGGGAACTTGTCACACTCTCAGTCTACATGGAAACTTGTCACACTCTCAGTCTCTATGGGAACTTGTCACACTCTCAGTCTACATCAGAACTTGTCACACTCTCAGTCTCCATGGGAACTTGTCATGGTCTCAGTCTACATGGGAGCTTGTCGCACTCTCAGTCTCCATGGGAACTTGTCACACTCTCAGTCTCCATGTGAACGTGTCACTCGCTCAGACTACATGAGAACTTGTCGCACTCTCGGTCTCCATGGGAACTTGTCGCACTCTCAGTCTCAATGGGAACTTATCGCACTCTCAGTCTCCATGGGAACTTGACACACTCTCAGTGTACATGGGAACCTGTCACACTCTCAGTCTCCACGGGAAGTTGTCGCACTCTGTCTCCATGGGAACCTGTCACACTCTCAGTCTCCATGGGAACTTGTCACACTCTCAGTCTACATGGAAACTTGTCACACTCTCAGTCTCTATGGGAACTTGTCACACTCTCAGTCTACATGAGAACTTGTCACACTCTCAGTCTCCATGGGAACTTGTCATGGTCTCAGTCTACATGGGAGCTTGTCGCACTCTCAGTCTCCATGGGAACTTGTCACACTCTCAGTCTCCATGTGAACGTGTCACTCGCTCAGACTACATGAGAACTTGTCGCACTCTCGGTCTCCATGGGAACTTGTCGCACTCTCAGTCTCAATGGGAACTTATCGCACTCTCAGTCTCCATGGGAACTTGACACACTCTCAGTGTACATGGGAACCTGTCACACTCTCAGTCTCCACGGGAAGTTGTCGCACTCTGTCTCCATGGGAACCTGTCACACTCTCAGTCTCCATGGGAACTTGTCACACTCTCAGTCTACATGGAAACTTGTCACACTCTCAGTCTCTATGGGAACTTGTCACACTCTCAGTCTACATGAGAACTTGTCACACTCTCAGTCTCCATGGGAACTTGTCATGGTCTCATTCTACATGGGAGCTTGTCGCATTCTCAGTCTCCATGGGAACTTGTCATACTCTCAGTCTCCATGGGAACTTGTCATACTCTCAGTCTCCATGGGAACTTGTCACACTCTCAGTCTCCATGGGAACTTGTCACACTCTGAGTCTCCATGTGAACGTGTCACTCGCTCAGACTACATGAGAACTTGTCGCACTCTCGGTCTCCATGGGAACTTATCGCACTCCCAGTCTCCATGGGAACCTGTCGCACTCTCAGTCTCCATAGGAACTTGTCACATCTCAGTCTCCATGGGAACTTGTCACACTCTCAATCTACATGGGAACTTGTCACACTGTCAGACTACATGGGAACTTGTCACATTCTCAGTCTGCATGGGAACTTCTCACACTCTCAGTCTACTTGGGAGCTTGTCACACTCTCAGCCTCCATGGGAACTTGTCACACTCTCAGTCTCCATGGGAACTTGTCACACTCTCAGCCTCCATGGGAACTTGTCACACTCTCAGTCTCAATGAGAACTTGTCACCCTCAGTCTCCATAGGAACTTGTCACATCTCAGTCTCCATGGGAATTTGTCACACTCTCAGTCTACATGGAAACTAGTCACACTCTCAGTCTCCATGGGAACTTGTCACACTCTCAGTCTACATGAGCACTTGTCACACTCTCAATCTCCATGGGAACTTGTCACAGTCTCAGTCTACATGGGAGCTTGTCGCACTCTCAGTCTCCATGGGAACTTGTCACACTCTCAGTCTCCATGGGAACTTGTCATACTCTCAGTCTCCATGGGAACTTCTCACACTCTCAGTCTCCATGGGAACTTGTCACACTCTCAGTCCCCATGTGAACGTGTCACTCGCTCAGACTACATGAGAACTTGTCACACTCTCAGTCTCCATGTGAACGTGTCACTCGCTCAGACTACATGAGAACTTGTCACACTCTCAGTCTCCATGTGAACGTGTCACTCGCTCAGACTACATGAGAACTTGTCGCACTCTCGGTCTCCATGGGAACTTGTCGCACTCTCAGTCTCAATGGGAACTTATCGCAGTCTCAGTCTCCATGGGAACTTGACACACTCTCAGTGTACATGGGAACCTGTCACACTCTCAGTCTCCACGGGAAGTTGTCGCACTCTGTCTCCATGGGAACCTGTCACACTCTCAGTCTCCATGGGAACTTGTCACACTCTCAGTCTACATGGAAACTTGTCACACTCTCAGTCTCTGTGGGAACTTGTCACACTCTCAGTCTACATGAGAACTTTTCACACTCTCAGTCTGCATGAGAACTTGTCACACTCTCAGTCTCCATGGGAACTTGTCACACTCTCAGTCTACATGGGAACTTGTCGCACTCTCAGTCTCCATGGGAACTTGTCGCACTCTCAGTCTCCATGCGAACTTGTCGCACTCTCAGTCTCCATGGGAACTTGTCGCACTCTCAGTCTCCATGCGAACTTGTCACACTCTCAGTCTCCATGGGAACTTGTCGCACTCTCAGTCTCCATGGGAACTTGTCACACTCTCAGTCTACATGGGAACTTATCACACTCTCAGACTACATGAGAACTTGCCGCACTCTCAGTCTCCGTGGGAACTTGTTGCAATCTCAGTCTCCGTGGGAACTGGTCACACGCTCAGTCTCCGTAAGAACTTGTCACGCTCTCAGTCTCCATGGGAACTTGTCACACTCTCAGTCTCCATGGGAACCTGTCACACTCTCAGTCTCCATGGGAGCTTGTGACACTCTCAGTCACCATGGGAACTTGTCACACTCTCAGTCTCCGTGGGAACTGGTCACACGCTCAGTCTCCGTAAGAACTTGTCACGCTCTCAGTCTCCATGGGATCTTGTCACACTCTCAGTCTCCATGGGAACCTGTCACACTCTCAGTCTCCATGGGAGCTTGTGACACTCTCAGTCTCCATGGGAACTTGACACACTCTCAGTGTACATGTGAACGTGTCACTCGCTCAGACTACATGAGAACTTGTCGCACTCCCGGTCTCCATGGGAACTTGTCGCACTCTCAGTTTCAATGGGAACTTATCGCACTCTCAGTCTCCATGGGAACTTCTGACACTCTCAGTCTCCATGGGAACTTGTCGCACTCTCAGTCTCCATAGGAACTTGTCACATCTCAGTCTCCATGGGAACTTGTCACACTCTCAATCTACATGGGAACTTGTCACACTGTCAGACTACATGGGAACTTGCACATTCTCAGTCTACATGGGAACTTCTCACACTCTCAGTCTACATGGGAACTTGTCACACTCTCAGACTCCATGGGAACTTGTCACACTCTCAGTCTACATGAGAACTTGTCACTCTCTCAGTCTACATGGGATCTTGTCACAATCTCAGTCTCCATGGGAACTTGTCACACTCTCAGTCTACATGAGAACTTGTCACACTCTCAGTCTCCATGGGAACGTCTCACACTCTCAGTCTACATGGGAACTTGTCGCACTCTCAGTCTCCATTGGACCTTGTCGCACTCTCAGTCTCCATGCGAACTTGTCACACTCTCAGTCTCCATGGGAACTTGTCGCACTCTCAGTCTCCATGGGAACTTGTCACAGTCTCAGTCTACATGGGAACTTGTCACACTCTCAGACGACATGAGAACTTGCCGCACTCTCAGTCTCCGTGGGAACTTGTCGCACTCTCAGTCTCCGTGGGAACTGGTCACACGCTCAGTCTCCGTAAGAACTTGTCACGCTCTCAGTCTCCATGGGAACTTGTCACACTCTCAGTCTCCATGGGAACCTGTCACACTCTCAGTCTCCATGGGAGCTTGTGACACTCTCAGTCTCCATGGGAACGTGTCACACTCTCAGTCTCCATGGGATCTTGACACACTCTCAGTGTACATGGGAACCTGTCACACTCTCACTCTCCACGGGAACTTGTCACACTCAGTCTCCATGGGAACCTGTCACACTCTCAGTCTCCATGGGAACTTATCACACTCTCAGACTCCATGGGAACTTGTCACACTCTCAGTCTCCATGGGAACTTGTCATACTCTGAGTCTCCATGGGAACTTGTCACACTCTCTGTCTCCATGGGAGCTTGTGACACTCTCAGTCTCCATGGGAACTTGTCACACTCTCAGTCTCCATGGGAACTTGACACACTCTCAGTGTACATGGGAACCTGTCACACTCTCAGTCTCCACGGGAAGTTGTCACACTCTGTCTCCATGGGAACCTGTCACACTCTCAGTCTACATGGAAACTTGTCACACTCTCAGTCTCTATGGGAACTTGTCACACTCTCAGTCTACATCAGAACTTGTCACACTCTCAGTCTCCATGGGAATTGTCATGGTCTCAGTCTACATGGGAGCTTGTCGCACTCTCAGTCTCCATGGGAACTTGTCACACTCTCAGTCTCCATGGGAACTTGTCACACTCTGAGTCTCCATGTGAACGTGTCACTCGCTCAGACTACATGAGAACTTGTCGCACTCTCGGTCTCCATGGGAACTTATCGCACTCCCAGTCTCCATGGGAACCTGTCGCACTCTCAGTCTCCATAGGAACTTGTCACATCTCAGTCTCCATGGGAACTTGTCACACTCTCAATCTACATGGGAACTTGTCACAATGTCACACTACATGGGAACTTGTCACATTCTCAGTCTGCATGGGAACTTCTCACACTCTCAGTCTACTTGGGAGCTTGTCACACTCTCAGCCTCCATGGGAACTTGTCACACTCTCAGTCTCCATGGGAACTTGTCACACTCTCAGCCTCCATGGGAACTTGTCACACTCTCAGTCTACATGAGAACTTGTCACTCTCTCAGTCTCCATAGGAACTTGTCACATCTCAGTCTCCATGGGAATTTGTCACACTCTCAGTCTACATGGAAACTAGTCACACTCTCAGTCTCCATGGGAACTTGTCACACTCTCAGTCTACATGAGCACTTGTCACACTCTCAATCTCCATGGGAACTTGTCACAGTCTCAGTCTTCATGGGAGCTTGTCGCACTCTCAGTCTCCATGGGAACTTGTCACACTCTCAGTCTCCATGGGAACTTGTCACACTTTAAGTCTCCATGGGAACTTGTCATACTCTCAGTCTCCATGGGAATTTGTCACACTCTCAGTCCCCATGTGAACGTGTCACTCGCTCAGACTACATGAGAACTTGTCACACTCTCAGTCTCCATGTGAACGTGTCACTCGCTCAGACTACATGAGAACTTGTCACACTCTCAGTCTCCATGTGAACGTGTCACTCGCTCAGACTACATGAGAACTTGTCGCACTCTCGGTCTCCATGGGAACTTGTCGCACTCTCAGTCTCAATGGGAACTTATCGCAGTCTCAGTCTCCATGGGAACTTGACACACTCTCAGTGTACATGGGAACCTGTCACACTCTCAGTCTCCACGGGAAGTTGTCGCACTCTGTCTCCATGGGAACCTGTCACACTCTCAGTCTCCATGGGAACTTGTCACACTCTCAGTCTACATGGAAACTTGTCACACTCTCAGTCTCTATGGGAACTTGTCGCACTCTCAGTCTACATGGGAACTTATCACACTCTCAGACTACATGAGAACTTGCCGCACTCTCAGTCTCCGTGGGAACTTGTTGCAATCTCAGTCTCCGTGGGAACTGGTCACACGCTCAGTCTCCGTAAGAACTTGTCACGCTCTCAGTCTCCATGGGAACTTGTCACACTCTCAGTCTCCATGGGAACCTGTCACACTCTCAGTCTCCATGGGAGCTTGTGACACTCTCAGTCACCATGGGAACTTGTCACACTCGCAGTCTCCGTGGGAACTGGTCACACGCTCAGTCTCCGTAAGAACTTGTCACGCTCTCAGTCTCCATGGGATCTTGTCACACTCTCAGTCTCCATGGGAACCTGTCACACTCTCAGTCTCCATGGGAGCTTGTGACACTCTCAGTCTCCATGGGAACTTGACACACTCTCAGTGTACATGTGAACGTGTCACTCGCTCAGACTACATGAGAACTTGTCGCACTCTCGGTCTCCATGGGAACTTGTCGCACTCTCAGTTTCAATGGGAACTTATCGCACTCTCAGTCTCCATGGGAACTTCTGACACTCTCAGTCTCCATGGGAACTTGTCGCACTCTCAGTCTCCATAGGAACTTGTCACATCTCAGTCTCCATGGGAACTTGTCACACTCTCAATCTACATGGGAACTTGTCACACTGTCAGACTACATGGGAACTTGCACATTCTCAGTCTACATGGGAACTTCTCACACTCTCAGTCTACATGGGAACTTGTCACACTCTCAGACTCCATGGGAACTTGTCACACTCTCAGTCTCCATGGGAACTTGTCACACTCTCAGCCTCCATGGGAACTTGTCACACTCTCAGTCTACATGAGAACTTGTCACTCTCTCAGTCTACATGGGATCTTGTCACAATCTCAGTCTCCATGGGAACTTGTCACACTCTCAGTCTACATGAGAACTTGTCACACTCTCAGTCTCCATGGGAACGTCTCACACTCTCAGTCTACATGGGAACTTGTCGCACTCTCAGTCTCCATGGGACCTTGTCGCACTCTCAGTCTCCATGCGAACTTGTCACACTCTCAGTCTCCATGGGAACTTGTCGCACTCTCAGTCTCCATGGGAACTTGTCACACTCTCAGTCTACATGGGAACTTGTCACACTCTCAGACGACATGAGAACTGGCCGCACTCTCAGTCTCCGTGGGAACTTGTCGCACTCTCAGTCTCCGTGGGAACTGGTCACACGCTCAGTCTCCGTAAGAACTTGTCACGCTCTCAGTCTCCATGGGAACTTGTCACACTCTCAGTCTCCATGGGAACCTGTCACACTCTCAGTCTCCATGGGAGCTTGTGACACTCTCAGTCTCCATGGGAACGTATCACACTCTCAGTCTCCATGGGATCTTGACACACTCTCAGTGTACATGGGAACCTGTCACACTCTCACTCTCCACGGGAACTTGTCACACTCAGTCTCCATGGGAACCTGTCACACTCTCAGTCTCCATGGGAACTTATCACACTCTCAGACTCCATGGGAACTTGTCACACTCTCAGTCTGCATGGGAACTTGTCATAATCTGAGTCTCCATGGGAACTTGTCACACTCTCTGTCTCCATGGGAGCTTGTGACACTCTCAGTCTCCATGGGAACTTGTCACACTCTCAGTCTCCATGGGAACTTGACACACTCTCAGTGTACATGGGAACCTGTCACACTCTCAGTCTCCACGGGAAGTTGTCACACTCTGTCTCCATGGGAACCTGTCACACTCTCAGTCTACATGGAAACTTGTCACACTCTCAGTCTCTATGGGAACTTGTCACACTCTCAGTCTACATCAGAACTTGTCACACTCTCAGTCTCCATGGGAACTTGTCATGGTCTCAGTCTACATGGGAGCTTGTCGCACTCTCAGCCTCCATGGGAACTTGTCACACTCTCAGTCTCCATGGGAACTTGTCACACTCTGAGTCTCCATGTGAACGTGTCACTCGCTCAGACTACATGAGAACTTGTCGCACTCTCGGTCTCCATGGGAACTTATCGCACTCCCAGTCTCCATGGGAACCTGTCGCACTCTCAGTCTCCATAGGAACTTGTCACATCTCAGTCTCCATGGGAACTTGTCACACTCTCAATCTACATGGGAACTTGTCACACTGTCAGACTACATGGGAACTTGTCACATTCTCAGTCTGCATGGGAACTTCTCACACTCTCAGTCTACTTGGGAGCTTGTCACACTCTCAGCCTCCATGGGAACTTGTCACACTCTCAGCCTCCATGGGAACTTGTCACACTCTCAGTCTACATGAGAACTTGTCACTCTCTCAGTCTCCATAGGAACTTGTCACATCTCAGTCTCCATGGGAATTTGTCACACTCTCAGTCTACATGGAAACTAGTCACACTCTCAGTCTCCATGGGAACTTGTCACACTCTCAGTCTACATGAGCACTTGTCACACTCTCAATCTCCATGGGAACTTGTCACAGTCTCAGTCTACATGGGAGCTTGTCGCACTCTCAGTCTCCATGGGAACTTGTCACACTCTCAGTCTCCATGGGAACTTGTCACACTTTAAGTCTCCATGGGAACTTGTCATACTCTCAGTCTCCATGGGAATTTGTCACACTCTCAGTCCCCATGTGAACGTGTCACTCGCTCAGACTACATGAGAACTTGTCACACTCTCAGTCTCCATGTGAACGTGTCACTCGCTCAGACTACATGAGAACTTGTCACACTCTCAGTCTCCATGTGAACGTGTCACTCGCTCAGACTACATGAGAACTTGTCGCACTCTCGGTCTCCATGGGAACTTGTCGCACTCTCAGTCTCAATGGGAACTTATCGCAGTCTCAGTCTCCATGGGAACTTGACACACTCTCAGTGTACATGGGAACCTGTCACACTCTCAGTCTCCACGGGAAGTTGTCGCACTCTGTCTCCATGGGAACCTGTCACACTCTCAGTCTCCATGGGAACTTGTCACACTCTCAGTCTACATGGAAACTTGTCACACTCTCAGTCTCTATGGGAACTTGTCACACTCTCAGTCTACATGAGAACTTTTCACACTCTCAGTCTGCATGAGAACTTGTCACACTCTCAGTCTCCATGGGAACTTGTCACACTCTCAGTCTACATGGGAACTTGTCGCACTCTCAGTCTCCATGGGAACTTGTCGCACTCTCAGTCTCCATGCGAACTTGTCACACTGTCAGACTACATGGGAACTTGCACATTCTCAGTCTACATGGGAACTTCTCACACTCTCAGTCTACATGGGAACTTGTCACACTCTCAGACTCCATGGGAACTTGTCACACTCTCAGTCTACATGAGAACTTGTCACTCTCTCAGTCTACATGGGATCTTGTCACAATCTCAGTCTCCATGGGAACTTGTCACACTCTCAGTCTACATGAGAACTTGTCACACTCTCAGTCTCCATAGGAACGTCTCACACTCTCAGTCTACATGGGAACTTGTCGCACTCTCAGTCTCCATGGGACCTTGTCGCACTCTCAGTCTCCATGCGAACTTGTCACACTCTCAGTCTCCATGGGAACTTGTCGCACTCTCAGTCTCCATGGGAACTTGTCACACTCTCAGTCTACATGGGAACTTATCACACTCTCAGACGACATGAGAACTTGCCGCACTCTCAGTCTCCGTGGGAACTTGTCGCACTCTCAGTCTCCGTGGGAACTGGTCACACGCTCAGTCTCCGTAAGAACTTGTCACGCTCTCAGTCTCCATGGGAACTTGTCACACTCTCAGTCTCCATGGGAACCTGTCACACTCTCAGTCTCCATGGGATCTTGTGACACTCTCAGTCTCCATGGGAACGTGTCACACTCTCAGTCTCCATGGGATCTTGACACACTCTCAGTGTACATGGGAACCTGTCACACTCTCACTCTCCACGGGAACTTGTCACACTCAGTCTCCATGGGAACCTGTCACACTCTCAGTCTCCATGGGAACTTATCACACTCTCAGACTCCATGGGAACTTGTCACACTCTCAGTCTCCATGGGAACTTGTCATACTCTGAGTCTCCATGGGAACTTGTCACACTCTCTGCCTCCATGGGAGCTTGTGACACTCTCAGTCTCCATGGGAACTTGTCACACTCTCAGTCTCCATGGGAACTTGACACACTCTCAGTGTACATGGGAACCTGTCACACTCTCAGTCTCCACGGGAAGTTGTCACACTCTGTCTCCATGGGAACCTGTCACACTCTCAGTCTACATGGAAACTTGTCACACTCTCAGTCTCTATGGGAACTTGTCACACTCTCAGTCTACATCAGAACTTGTCACACTCTCAGTCTCCATGGGAACTTGTCATGGTCTCAGTCTACATGGGAGCTTGTCGCACTCTCAGTCTCCATGGGAACTTGTCACACTCTCAGTCTCCATGGGAACTTGTCACACTCTGAGTCTCCATGTGAACGTGTCACTCGCTCAGACTACATGAGAACTTGTCGCACTCTCGGTCTCCATGGGAACTTATCGCACTCCCAGTCTCCATGGGAACCTGTCGCACTCTCAGTCTCCATAGGAACTTGTCACATCTCAGTCTCCATGGGAACTTGTCACACTCTCAATCTACATGGGAACTTGTCACACTGTCAGACTACATGGGAACTTGTCACATTCTCAGTCTGCATGGGAACTTCTCACACTCTCAGTCTACTTGGGAGCTTGTCACACTCTCAGCCTCCATGGGAACTTGTCACACTCTCAGTCTCCATGGGAACTTGTCACACTCTCAGCCTCCATGGGAACTTGTCACACTCTCAGTCTACATGAGAACTTGTCACTCTCTCAGTCTCCATAGGAACTTGTCACATCTCAGTCTCCATGGGAATTTGTCACACTCTCAGTCTACATGGAAACTAGTCACACTCTCAGTCTCCATGGGAACTTGTCACACTCTCAGTCTACATGAGCACTTGTCACACTCTCAATCTCCATGGGAACTTGTCACAGTCTCAGTCTACATGGGAGCTTGTCGCACTCTCAGTCTCCATGGGAACTTGTCACACTCTCAGTCTCCATGGGAACTTGTCACACTTTAAGTCTCCATGGGAACTTGTCATACTCTCAGTCTCCATGGGAATTTGTCACACTCTCAGTCCCCATGTGAACGTGTCACTCGCTCAGACTACATGAGAACTTGTCACACTCTCAGTCTCCATGGGAGCTTGTGACACTCTCAGTCTCCATGGGAACTTGACACACTCTCAGTGTACATGTGAACGTGTCACTCGCTCAGACTACATGAGAACTTGTCGCACTCTCGGTCTCCATGGGAACTTGTCGCACTCTCAGTTTCAATGGGAACTTATCGCACTCTCAGTCTCCATGGGAACTTCTGACACTCTCAGTCTCCATGGGAACTTGTCGCACTCTCAGTCTCCATAGGAACTTGTCACATCTCAGTCTCCATGGGAACTTGTCACACTCTCAATCTACATGGGAACTTGTCACACTGTCAGACTACATGGGAACTTGCACATTCTCAGTCTACATGGGAACTTCTCACACTCTCAGTCTACATGGGAACTTGTCACACTCTCAGACTCCATGGGAACTTGTCACACTCTCAGTCTCCATGGGAACTTGTCACACTCTCAGCCTCCATGGGAACTTGTCACACTCTCAGTCTACATGAGAACTTGTCACTCTCTCAGTCTACATGGGATCTTGTCACAATCTCAGTCTCCATGGGAACTTGTCACACTCTCAGTCTACATGAGAACTTGTCACACTCTCAGTCTCCATGGGAACGTCCTCACACTCTCAGTCTACATGGGAACTTGTCGCACTCTCAGTCTCCATGGGACCTTGTCGCACTCTCAGTCTCCATGCGAACTTGTCACACTCTCAGTCTCCATGGGAACTTGTCGCACTCTCAGTCTCCATGGGAACTTGTCACACTCTCAGTCTACATGGGAACTTGTCACACTCTCAGACGACATGAGAACTTGCCGCACTCTCAGTCCTCCGTGGGAACTTGTCGCACTCTCAGTCTCCGTGGGAACTGGTCACACTCTCAGTCTCCGTAAGAACTTGTCACGCTCTCAGTCTCCATGGGAACTTGTCACACTCTCAGTCTCCATGGGAACCTGTCACACTCTCAGTCTCCATGGGAGCTTGTGACACTCTCAGTCTCCATGGGAACGTGTCACACTCTCAGTCTCCATGGGATCTTGACACACTCTCAGTGTACATGGGAACCTGTCACACTCTCACTCTCCACGGGAACTTGTCACACTCAGTCTCCATGGGAACCTGTCACACTCTCAGTCTCCATGGGAACTTATCACACTCTCAGACTCCATGGGAACTTGTCACACTCTCAGTCTCCATGGGAACTTGTCATACTCTGAGTCTCCATGGGAACTTGTCACACTCTCTGTCTCCATGGGAGCTTGTGACACTCTCAGTCTCCATGGGAACTTGTCACACTCTCAGTCTCCATGGGAACTTGACACACTCTCAGTGTACATGGGAACCTGTCACACTCTCAGTCTCCACGGGAAGTTGTCACACTCTGTCTCCATGGGAACCTGTCACACTCTCAGTCTACATGGAAACTTGTCACACTCTCAGTCTCTATGGGAACTTGTCACACTCTCAGTCTACATCAGAACTTGTCACACTCTCAGTCTCCATGGGAACTTGTCATGGTCTCAGTCTACATGGGAGCTTGTCGCACTCTCAGTCTCCATGGGAACTTGTCACACTCTCAGTCTCCATGGGAACTTGTCACACTCTGAGTCTCCATGTGAACGTGTCACTCGCTCAGACTACATGAGAACTTGTCGCACTCTCGGTCTCCATGGGAACTTATCGCACTCCCAGTCTCCATGGGAACCTGTCGCACTCTCAGTCTCCATAGGAACTTGTCACATCTCAGTCTCCATGGGAACTTGTCACACTCTCAATCTACATGGGAACTTGTCACACTGTCAGACTACATGGGAACTTGTCACATTCTCAGTCTGCATGGGAACTTCTCACACTCTCAGTCTACTTGGGAGCTTGTCACACTCTCAGCCTCCATGGGAACTTGTCACACTCTCAGCCTCCATGGGAACTTGTCACACTCTCAGTCTACATGAGAACTTGTCACTCTCTCAGTCTCCATAGGAACTTGTCACATCTCAGTCTCCATGGGAATTTGTCACACTCTCAGTCTACATGGAAACTAGTCACACTCTCAGTCTCCATGGGAACTTGTCACACTCTCAGTCTACATGAGCACTTGTCACACTCTCAATCTCCATGGGAACTTGTCACAGTCTCAGTCTACATGGGAGCTTTTCGCACTCTCAGTCTCCATGGGAACTTGTCACACTCTCAGTCTCCATGGGAACTTGTCACACTTTAAGTCTCCATGGGAACTTGTCATACTCTCAGTCTCCATGGGAATTTGTCACACTCTCAGTCCCCATGTGAACGTGTCACTCGCTCAGACTACATGAGAACTTGTCACACTCTCAGTCTCCATGTGAACGTGTCACTCGCTCAGACTACATGAGAACTTGTCACACTCTCAGTCTCCATGTGAACGTGTCACTCGCTCAGACTACATGAGAACTTCTCGCACTCTCGGTCTCCATGGGAACTTGTCGCACTCTCAGTCTCAATGGGAACTTATCGCAGTCTCAGTCTCCATGGGAACTTGACACACTCTCAGTGTACATGGGAACCTGTCACACTCTCAGTCTCCACGGGAAGTTGTCGCACTCTGTCTCCATGGGAACCTGTCACACTCTCAGTCTCCATGGGAACTTGTCACACTCTCAGTCTACATGGAAACTTGTCACACTCTCAGTCTCTATGGGAACTTGTCGCACTCTCAGTCTCCATGGGAACTTGTCACACTCTCAGTCTACATGGGAACTTGTCACACTCTCAGACGACATGAGAACTTGCCGCACTCTCAGTCTCCGTGGGAACTTGTCGCACTCTCAGTCTCCGTGGGAACTGGTCACACGCTCAGTCTCCGTAAGAACTTGTCACGCTCTCAGTCTCCATGGGAACTTGTCACACTCTCAGTCTCCATGGGAACCTGTCACACTCTCAGTCTCCATGGGAGCTTGTGACACTCTCAGTCTCCATGGGAACGTGTCACACTCTCAGTCTCCATGGGATCTTGACACACTCTCAGTGTACATGGGAACCTGTCACACTCTCACTCTCCACGGGAACTTGTCACACTCAGTCTCCATGGGAACCTGTCACACTCTCAGTCTCCATGGGAACTTATCACACTCTCAGACTCCATGGGAACTTGTCACACTCTCAGTCTCCATGGGAACTTGTCATACTCTGAGTCTCCATGGGAACTTGTCACACTCTCTGTCTCCATGGGAGCTTGTGACACTCTCAGTCTCCATGGGAACTTGTCACACTCTCAGTCTCCATGGGAACTTGACACACTCTCAGTGTACATGGGAACCTGTCACACTCTCAGTCTCCACGGGAAGTTGTCACACTCTGTCTCCATGGGAACCTGTCACACTCTCAGTCTACATGGAAACTTGTCACACTCTCAGTCTCTATGGGAACTTGTCACACTCTCAGTCTACATCAGAACTTGTCACACTCTCAGTCTCCATGGGAACTTGTCATGGTCTCAGTCTACATGGGAGCTTGTCGCACTCTCAGTCTCCATGGGAACTTGTCACACTCTCAGTCTCCATGGGAACTTGTCACACTCTGAGTCTCCATGTGAACGTGTCACTCGCTCAGACTACATGAGAACTTGTCGCACTCTCGGTCTCCATGGGAACTTATCGCACTCCCAGTCTCCATGGGAACCTGTCGCACTCTCAGTCTCCATAGGAACTTGTCACATCTCAGTCTCCATGGGAACTTGTCACACTCTCAATCTACATGGGAATTTGTCACACTGTCAGACTACATGGGAACTTGTCACATTCTCAGTCTGCATGGGAACTTCTCACACTCTCAGTCTACTTGGGAGCTTGTCACACTCTCAGCCTCCATGGGAACTTGTCACACTCTCAGCCTCCATGGGAACTTGTCACACTCTCAGTCTACATGAGAACTTGTCACTCTCTCAGTCTCCATAGGAACTTGTCACATCTCAGTCTCCATGGGAATTTGTCACACTCTCAGTCTACATGGAAACTAGTCACACTCTCAGTCTCCATGGGAACTTGTCACACTCTCAGTCTACATGAGCACTTGTCACACTCTCAATCTCCATGGGAACTTGTCACAGTCTCAGTCTACATGGGAGCTTTTCGCACTCTCAGTCTCCATGGGAACTTGTCACACTCTCAGTCTCCATGGGAACTTGTCACACTTTAAGTCTCCATGGGAACTTGTCATACTCTCAGTCTCCATGGGAATTTGTCACACTCTCAGTCCCCATGTGAACGTGTCACTCGCTCAGACTACATGAGAACTTGTCACACTCTCAGTCTCCATGTGAACGTGTCACTCGCTCAGACTACATGAGAACTTGTCACACTCTCAGTCTCCATGTGAACGTGTCACTCGCTCAGACTACATGAGAACTTCTCGCACTCTCGGTCTCCATGGGAACTTGTCGCACTCTCAGTCTCAATGGGAACTTATCGCAGTCTCAGTCTCCATGGGAACTTGACACACTCTCAGTGTACATGGGAACCTGTCACACTCTCAGTCTCCACGGGAAGTTGTCGCACTCTGTCTCCATGGGAACCTGTCACACTCTCAGTCTCCATGGGAACTTGTCACACTCTCAGTCTACATGGAAACTTGTCACACTCTCAGTCTCTATGGGAACTTGTCACACTCTCAGTCTACATGAGAACTTTTCACACTCTCAGTCTGCATGAGAACTTGTCACACTCTCAGTCTCCATGGGAACTTGTCACACTCTCAGTCTACATGGGAACTTGTCGCACTCTCAGTCTCCATGGGAACTTGTCGCACTCTCAGTCTCCATGCGAACTTGTCGCACTCTCAGTCTCCATGGGAACTTGTCGCACTCTCAGTCTCCATGCGAACTTGTCACACTCTCAGTCTCCATGGGAACTTGTCGCACTCTCAGTCTCCATGGGAACTTGTCACACTCTCAGTCTACATGGGAACTTGTCACACTCTCAGACTACATGAGAACTTGCCGCACTCTCAGTCTCCGTGGGAACTTGTCGCAATCTCAGTCTCCGTGGGAACTGGTCACACGCTCAGTCTCCGTAAGAACTTGTCACGCTCTCAGTCTCCATGGGAACTTGTCACACTCTCAGTCTCCATGGGAACCTGTCACACTCTCAGTCTCCATGGGAGCTTGTGACACTCTCAGTCACCATGGGAACTTGTCACACTCTCAGTCTCCGTGGGAACTGGTCACACGCTCAGTCTCCGTAAGAACTTGTCACGCACTCAGTCTCCATGGGAACTTGTCACACTCTCAGTCTCCATGGGAACCTGTCACACTCTCAGTCTCCATGGGAGCTTGTGACACTCTCAGTCTCCATGGGAACTTGACACACTCTCAGTGTACATGTGAACGTCTCACTCGCTCAGACTACATGAGAACTTGTCGCACTCTCGGTCTCCATGGGAACTTGTCGCACTCTCAGTTTCAATGGGAACTTATCGCACTCTCAGTCTCCATGGGAACTTCTGACACTCTCAGTCTCCATGGGAACTTGTCGCACTCTCAGTCTCCATAGGAACTTGTCACATCTCAGTCTCCATGTGAACGTGTCACTCGCTCAGACTACATGAGAACTTGTCGCACTCTCGGTCTCCATGGGAACTTGTCGCACTCTCAGTCTCAATGGGAACTTATCGCACTCTCAGTCTCCATGGGAACTTGACACACTCTCAGTGTACATGGGAACCTGTCACACTCTCAGTCTCCAGGGGAAGTTGTCGCACTCTGTCTCCATGGGAACTTGTCACACTCTCAGTCTCCATGGGAACCTGTCACACTCTCAGTCTCCATGGGAGCTTGTGACACTCTCAGTCTCCATGGGAACTTGTCACACTCTCAGTCTCCATGGGATCTTGACACACTCTCAGTGTACATGGGAACCTGTCACACTCTCACTCTCCACGGGAACTTGTCACACTCAGTCTCCATGGGAACCTGTCACACTCTCAGTCTCCATGGGAACTTATCACACTCTCAGACTCCATGGGAACATGTCACACTCCCAGTCTCCATGGGAACTTGACACAGTCTCAGTCTACATGGGAGCTTGTCGCACTCTCAGTCTCCATGGGAACTTGTCACACTCTCAGTCTCCATGGGAACTTGTCATACTCTGAGTCTCCATGGGAACTTGTCACACTCTCTGTCTCCATGGGAGCTTGTGACACTCTCAGTCTCCATGGGAACTTGTCGCACTCTCAGTCTCCATAGGAACTTGAACTTATCGCACTCTCAGTCTCCATGGGAACTTGACACACTCTCAGTGTACATGGGAACCTGTCACACTCTCAGTCTCCAGGGGAAGTTGTCGCACTCTGTCTCCATGGGAACTTGTCACACTCTCAGTCTCCATGGGAACCTGTCACACTCTCAGTGTACATGGGAACCTGTCACACTCTCACTCTCCACGGGAACTTGTCACACTCAGTCTCCACGGGAAGTTGTCACACTCTGTCTCCATGGGAACCTGTCACACTCTCAGTCTCCATGGGAACTTGTCACACTCTCAGTCTACATGGAAACTTGTCACACTCTCAGTCTCTATGGGAACTTGTCACACTCTCAGTCTACATCAGAACTTGTCACACTCTCAGTCTCCATGGGAACTTGTCATGGTCTCAGTCTACATGGGAGCTTGTCGCACTCTCAGTCTCCATGGGAACTTGTCACACTCTCAGTCTCCATGTGAACGTGTCACTCGCTCAGACTACATGAGAACTTGTCGCACTCTCGGTCTCCATGGGAACTTGTCGCACTCTCAGTCTCAATGGGAACTTATCGCACTCTCAGTCTCCATGGGAACTTGACACACTCTCAGTGTACATGGGAACCTGTCACACTCTCAGTCTCCACGGGAAGTTGTCGCACTCTGTCTCCATGGGAACCTGTCACACTCTCAGTCTCCATGGGAACTTGTCACACTCTCAGTCTACATGGAAACTTGTCACACTCTCAGTCTCTATGGGAACTTGTCACACTCTCAGTCTACATGAGAACTTGTCACACTCTCAGTCTCCATGGGAACTTGTCATGGTCTCATTCTACATGGGAGCTTGTCGCAGTCTCAGTCTCCATGGGAACTTGTCATACTCTCAGTCTCCATGGGAACTTGTCACACTCTCAGTCTCCATGGGAACTTGTCACACTCTGAGTCTCCATGTGAACGTGTCACTCGCTCAGACTACATGAGAACTTGTCGCACTCTCGGTCTCCATGGGAACTTATCGCACTCCCAGTCTCCATGGGAACCTGTCGCACTCTCAGTCTCCATAGGAACTTGTCACATCTCAGTCTCCATGGGAACTTGTCACATTCTCAATCTACATGGGAACTTGTCACACTGTCAGACTACATGGGAACTTGTCACATTCTCAGTCTGCATGGGAACTTCTCACACTCTCAGTCTACTTGGGAGCTTGTCACACTCTCAGCCTCCATGGGAACTTGTCACACTCTCAGTCTCCATGGGAACTTGTCACACTCTCAGCCTCCATGGGAACTTGTCACACTCTCAGTCTACATGAGAACTTGTCACTCTCTCAGTCTCCATAGGAACTTGTCACATCTCAGTCTCCATGGGAATTTGTCACACTCTCAGTCTACATGGAAACTAGTCACACTCTCAGTCTCCATGGGAACTTGTCACACTCTCAGTCTACATGAGCACTTGTCACACTCTCAATCTCCATGGGAACTTGTCACAGTCTCAGTCTACATGGGAGCTTGTCGCACTCTCAGTCTCCATGGGAACTTGTCACACTCTCAGTCTCCATGGGAACTTGTCACACTTTAAGTCTCCATGGGAACTTGTCATACTCTCAGTCTCCATGGGAATTTGTCACACTCTCAGTCCCCATGTGAACGTGTCACTCGCTCAGACTACATGAGAACTTGTCACACTCTCAGTCTCCATGTGAACGTGTCACTCGCTCAGACTACATGAGAACTTGTCACACTCTCAGTCTCCATGTGAACGTGTCACTCGCTCAGACTACATGAGAACTTGTCGCACTCTCGGTCTCCATGGGAACTTGTCGCACTCTCAGTCTCAATGGGAACTTATCGCAGTCTCAGTCTCCATGGGAACTTGACACACTCTCAGTGTACATGGGAACCTGTCACACTCTCAGTCTCCACGGGAAGTTGTCGCACTCTGTCTCCATGGGAACCTGTCACACTCTCAGTCTCCATGGGAACTTGTCACACTCTCAGTCTACATGGAAACTTGTCACACTCTCAGTCTCTATGGGAACTTGTCACACTCTCAGTCTACATGAGAACTTTTCACACTCTCAGTCTGCATGAGAACTTGTCACACTCTCAGTCTCCATGGGAACTTGTCACACTCTCAGTCTACATGGGAACTTGTCGCACTCTCAGTCTCCATGGGAACTTGTCGCACTCTCAGTCTCCATGCGAACTTGTCGCACTCTCAGTCTCCATGGGAACTTGTCGCACTCTCAGTCTCCATGCGAACTTGTCACACTCTCAGTCTCCATGGGAACTTGTCGCACTCTCAGTCTCCATGGGAACTTGTCACACTCTCAGTCTACATGGGAACTTGTCACACTCTCAGACTACATGAGAACTTGCCGCACTCTCAGTCTCCGTGGGAACTTGTCGCAATCTCAGTCTCCGTGGGAACTGGTCACACGCTCAGTCGCCGTAAGAACTTGTCACGCTCTCAGTCTCCATGGGAACTTGTCACACTCTCAGTCTCCATGGGAACCTGTCACACTCTCAGTCTCCATGGGAGCTTGTGACACTCTCAGTCACCATGGGAACTTGTCACACTCTCAGTCTCCGTGGGAACTGGTCACACGCTCAGTCTCCGTAAGAACTTGTCACGCTCTCAGTCTCCATGGGAACTTGTCACACTCTCAGTCTCCATGGGAACCTGTCACACTCTCAGTCTCCATGGGAGCTTGTGACACTCTCAGTCTCCATGGGAACTTGACACACTCTCAGTGTACATGTGAACGTGTCACTCGCTCAGACTACATGAGAACTTGTCGCACTCTCGGTCTCCATGGGAACTTGTCGCACTCTCAGTTTCAATGGGAACTTATCGCACTCTCAGTCTCCATGGGAACTTCTGACACTCTCAGTCTCCATGGGAACTTGTCGCACTCTCAGTCTCCATAGGAACTTGTCACATCTCAGTCTCCATGGGAACTTGTCACACTCTCAATCTACATGGGAACTTGTCACACTGTCAGACTACATGGGAACTTGCACATTCTCAGTCTACATGGGAACTTCTCACACTCTCAGTCTACATGGGAACTTGTCACACTCTCAGACTCCATGGGAACTTGTCACACTCTCAGTCTCCATGGGAACTTGTCACACTCTCAGCCTCCATGGGAACTTGTCACACTCTCAGTCTACATGAGAACTTGTCACTCTCTCAGTCTGCATGGGAACTTGTCACACTCTCAGCCTCCATGGGAACTTGTCACACTCTCAGTCTACATGAGAACTTGTCACACTCTCAGCCTCCATGGGAACTTGTCACATCTCAGTCTCCATGGGAATTTGTCACACTCTCAGTCTACATGGAAACTAGTCACACTCTCAGTCTCCATGGGAACTTGTCACACTCTCAGTCTACATGAGCACTTGTCACACTCTCAGTCTCCATGGGAACTTGTCACACTCTCAGTCCCCATGTGAACGTGTCACTCGCTCAGACTACATGAGAACTTGTCACACTCTCAGTCTCCATGTGAACGTGTCACTCGCTCAGACTACATGAGAACTTGTCATACTCTCAGTCTCCATGTGAACGTGTCACTCGCTCAGACTACATGAGAACTTGTCGCACTCTCGGTCTCCATGGGAACTTGTCGCACTCTCAGTCTCAATGGGAACTTATCGCAGTCTCAGTCTCCATGGGAACTTGACACACTCTCAGTGTACATGGGAACCTGTCACACTCTCAGTCTCCACGGGAAGTTGTCGCACTCTGTCTCCATGGGAACCTGTCACACTCTCAGTCTCCATGGGAACTTGTCACACTCTCAGTCTACATGGAAACTTGTCACACTCTCAGTCTCTATGGGAACTTGTCACACTCTCAGTCTACATGAGAACTTTTCACACTCTCAGTCTGCATGAGAACTTGTCACACTCTCAGTCTCCATGGGAACTTGTCACACTCTCAGTCTACATGGGAACTTGTCGCACTCTCAGTCTCCATGGGAACTTGTCGCACTCTCAGTCTCCATGCGAACTTGTCGCACTCTCAGTCTCCATGGGAACTTGTCGCACTCTCAGTCTCCATGCGAACTTGTCACACTCTCAGTCTCCATGGGAACTTGTCGCACTCTCAGTCTCCATGGGAACTTGTCACACTCTCAGTCTACATGGGAACTTGTCACACTCTCAGACTACATGAGAACTTGCCGCACTCTCAGTCTCCGTGGGAACTTGTCGCAATCTCAGTCTCCGTGGGAACTGGTCACACGCTCAGTCTCCGTAAGAACTTGTCACGCTCTCAGTCTCCATGGGAACTTGTCACACTCTCAGTCTCCATGGGAACCTGTCACACTCTCAGTCTCCATGGGAGCTTGTGACACTCTCAGTCACCATGGGAACTTGTCACACTCTCAGTCTCCGTGGGAACTGGTCACACGCTCAGTCTCCGTAAGAACTTGTCACGCTCTCAGTCTCCATGGGATCTTGTCACACTCTCAGTCTCCATGGGAACCTGTCACACTCTCAGTCTCCATGGGAGCTTGTGACACTCTCAGTCTCCATGGGAACTTGACACACTCTCAGTGTACATGTGAACGTGTCACTCGCTCAGACTACATGAGAACTTGTCGCACTCTCGGTCTCCATGGGAACTTGTCGCACTCTCAGTTTCAATGGGAACTTATCGCACTCTCAGTCTCCATGGGAACTTCTGACACTCTCAGTCTCCATGGGAACTTGTCGCACTCTCAGTCTCCATAGGAACTTGTCACATCTCAGTCTCCATGGGAACTTGTCACGCTCTAGGTCTCCATGGAAACTTGTCACACTCTCAGTCTACATGGGAACTTGTCACACTCTCAGACGACATGAGAACTTGCCGCACTCTCAGTCTCCGTGGGAACTTGTCGCACTCTCAGTCTCCGTGGGAACTGGTCACACGCTCAGTCTCCGTAAGAACTTGTCACGCTCTCAGTCTCCATGGGAACTTGTCACACTCTCAGTCTCCATGGGAACCTGTCACACTCTCAGTCTCCATGGGAGCTTGTGACACTCTCAGTCTCCATGGGAACGTGTCACACTCTCAGTCTCCATGGGATCTTGACACACTCTCAGTGTACATGGGAACCTGTCACACTCTCACTCTCCACGGGAACTTGTCACACTCAGTCTCCATGGGAACCTGTCACACTCTCAGTCTCCATGGGAACTTATCACACTCTCAGACTCCATGGGAACTTGTCACACTCTCAGTCTCCATGGGAACTTGTCATACTCTGAGTCTCCATGGGAACTTGTCACACTCTCTGTCTCCATGGGAGCTTGTGACACTCTCAGTCTCCATGGGAACTTGTCACACTCTCAGTCTCCATGGGAACTTGACACACTCTCAGTGTACATGGGAACCTGTCACACTCTCAGTCTCCACGGGAAGTTGTCACACTCTGTCTCCATGGGAACCTGTCACACTCTCAGTCTACATGGAAACTTGTCACACTCTCAGTCTCTATGGGAACTTGTCACACTCTCAGTCTACATCAGAACTTGTCACACTCTCAGTCTCCATGGGAACTTGTCATGGTCTCAGTCTACATGGGAGCTTGTCGCACTCTCAGTCTCCATGGGAACTTGTCACACTCTCAGTCTCCATGGGAACTTGTCACACTCTGAGTCTCCATGTGAACGTGTCACTCGCTCAGACTACATGAGAACTTGTCGCACTCTCGGTCTCCATGGGAACTTATCGCACTCCCAGTCTCCATGGGAACCTGTCGCACTCTCAGTCTCCATAGGAACTTGTCACATCTCAGTCTCCATGGGAACTTGTCACACTCTCAATCTACATGGGAACTTGTCACACTGTCAGACTACATGGGAACTTGTCACATTCTCAGTCTGCATGGGAACTTCTCACACTCTCAGTCTACTTGGGAGCTTGTCACACTCTCAGCCTCCATGGGAACTTGTCACACTCTCAGTCTCCATGGGAACTTGTCACACTCTCAGCCTCCATGGGAACTTGTCACACTCTCAGTCTACATGAGAACTTGTCACTCTCTCAGTCTCCATAGGAACTTGTCACATCTCAGTCTCCATGGGAATTTGTCACACTCTCAGTCTACATGGAAACTAGTCACACTCTCAGTCTCCATGGGAACTTGTCACACTCTCAGTCTACATGAGCACTTGTCACACTCTCAATCTCCATGGGAACTTGTCACAGTCTCAGTCTACATGGGAGCTTGTCGCACTCTCAGTCTCCATGGGAACTTGTCACACTCTCAGTCTCCATGGGAACTTGTCACACTCTCAGTCTCCATGGGAACTTGTCACACTTTAAGTCTCCATGGGAACTTGTCATACTCTCAGTCTCCATGGGAATTTGTCACACTCTCAGTCCCCATGTGAACGTGTCACTCGCTCAGACTACATGAGAACTTGTCACACTCTCAGTCTCCATGTGAACGTGTCACTCGCTCAGACTACATGAGAACTTGTCACACTCTCAGTCTCCATGTGAACGTGTCACTCGCTCAGACTACATGAGAACTTGTCGCACTCTCGGTCTCCATGGGAACTTGTCGCACTCTCAGTCTCAATGGGAACTTATCGCAGTCTCAGTCTCCATGGGAACTTGACACACTCTCAGTGTACATGGGAACCTGTCACACTCTCAGTCTCCACGGGAAGTTGTCGCACTCTGTCTCCATGGGAACCTGTCACACTCTCAGTCTCCATGGGAACTTGTCACACTCTCAGTCTACATGGAAACTTGTCACACTCTCAGTCTCTATGGGAACTTGTCGCACTCTCAGTCTACATGGGAACTTGTCACACTCTCAGACTACATGAGAACTTGCCGCACTCTCAGTCTCCGTGGGAACTTGTCGCAATCTCAGTCTCCGTGGGAACTGGTCACACGCTCAGTCTCCGTAAGAACTTGTCACGCTCTCAGTCTCCATGGGAACTTGTCACACTCTCAGTCTCCATGGGAACCTGTCACACTCTCAGTCTCCATGGGAGCTTGTGACACTCTCAGTCACCATGGGAACTTGTCACACTCTCAGTCTCCGTGGGAACTGGTCACACGCTCAGTCTCCGTCAGAACTTGTCACGCTCTCAGTCTCCATGGGATCTTGTCACACTCTCAGTCTCCATGGGAACCTGTCACACTCTCAGTCTCCATGGGAGCTTGTGACACTCTCAGTCTCCATGGGAACTTGACACACTCTCAGTGTACATGTGAACGTGTCACTCGCTCAGACTACATGAGAACTTGTCGCACTCTCGGTCTCCATGGGAACTTGTCGCACTCTCAGTTTCAATGGGAACTTATCGCACTCTCAGTCTCCATGGGAACTTCTGACACTCTCAGTCTCCATGGGAACTTGTCGCACTCTCAGTCTCCATAGGAACTTGTCACATCTCAGTCTCCATGGGAACTTGTCACACTCTCAATCTACATGGGAACTTGTCACACTGTCAGACTACATGGGAACTTGCACATTCTCAGTCTACATGGGAACTTCTCACACTCTCAGTCTACATGGGAACTTGTCACACTCTCAGACTCCATGGGAACTTGTCACACTCTCAGTCTCCATGGGAACTTGTCACACTCTCAGCCTCCATGGGAACTTGTCACACTCTCAGTCTACATGAGAACTTGTCACTCTCTCAGTCTACATGGGATCTTGTCACAATCTCAGTCTCCATGGGAACTTGTCACACTCTCAGTCTACATGAGAACTTGTCACACTCTCAGTCTCCATGGGAACGTCTCACACTCTCAGTCTACATGGGAACTTGTCGCACTCTCAGTCTCCATGGGACCTTGTCGCACTCTCAGTCTCCATGCGAACTTGTCACACTCTCAGTCTCCATGGGAACTTGTCGCACTCTCAGTCTCCATGGGAACTTGTCACACTCTCAGTCTACATGGGAACTTGTCACACTCTCAGACGACATGAGAACTTGCCGCACTCTCAGTTTCCGTGGGAACTTGTCGCACTCTCAGTCTCCGTGGGAACTGGTCACACGCTCAGTCTCCGTAAGAACTTGTCACGCTCTCAGTCTCCATGGGAACTTGTCACACTCTCAGTCTCCATGGGAACCTGTCACACTCTCAGTCTCCATGGGAGCTTGTGACACTCTCAGTCTCCATGGGAACGTGTCACACTCTCAGTCTCCATGGGAACTTGACACACTCTCAGTGTACATGGGAACCTGTCACACTCTCACTCTCCACGGGAACTTGTCACACTCAGTCTCCATGGGAACCTGTCACACTCTCAGTCTCCATGGGAACTTATCACACTCTCAGACTCCATGGGAACTTGTCACACTCTCAGTCTCCATGGGAACTTGTCATACTCTGAGTCTCCATGGGAACTTGTCACACTCTCTGTCTCCATGGGAGCTTGTGACACTCTCAGTCTCCATGGGAACTTGTCACACTCTCAGTCTCCATGGGAACTTGACACACTCTCAGTGTACATGGGAACCTGTCACACTCTCAGTCTCCACGGGAAGTTGTTACACTCTGTCTCCATGGGAACCTGTCACACTCTCAGTCTACATGGAAACTTGTCACACTCTCAGTCTCTATGGGAACTTGTCACACTCTCAGTCTACATCAGAACTTGTCACACTCTCAGTCTCCATGGGAACTTGTCATGGTCTCAGTCTACATGGGAGCTTGTCGCACTCTCAGTCTCCATGGGAACTTGTCACACTCTCAGTCTCCATGGGAACTTGTCACACTCTGAGTCTCCATGTGAACGTGTCACTCGCTCAGACTACATGAGAACTTGTCGCACTCTCGGTCTCCATGGGAACTTATCGCACTCCCAGTCTCCATGGGAACCTGTCGCACTCTCAGTCTCCATAGGAACTTGTCACATCTCAGTCTCCATGGGAACTTGTCACACTCTCAATCTACATGGGAACTTGTCACACTGTCAGACTACATGGGAACTTGTCACATTCTCAGTCTGCATGGGAACTTCTCACACTCTCAGTCTACTTGGGAGCTTGTCACACTCTCAGCCTCCATGGGAACTTGTCACACTCTCAGCCTCCATGGGAACTTGTCACACTCTCAGTCTACATGAGAACTTGTCACTCTCTCAGTCTCCATAGGAACATGTCACATCTCAGTCTCCATGGGAATTTGTCACACTCTCAGTCTACATGGAAACTAGTCACACTCTCAGTCTCCATGGGAACTTGTCACACTCTCAGTCTACATGAGCACTTGTCACACTCTCAATCTCCATGGGAACTTGTCACAGTCTCAGTCTACATGGGAGCTTGTCGCACTCTCAGTCTCCATGGGAACTTGTCACACTCTCAGTCTCCATGGGAACTTGTCACACTTTAAGTCTCCATGGGAACTTGTCATACTCTCAGTCTCCATGGGAATTTGTCACACTCTCAGTCCCCATGTGAACGTGTCACTCGCTCAGACTACATGAGAACTTGTCACACTCTCAGTCTCCATGTGAACGTGTCACTCGCTCAGACTACATGAGAACTTGTCACACTCTCAGTCTCCATGTGAACGTGTCACTCGCTCAGACTACATGAGAACTTGTCGCACTCTCGGTCTCCATGGGAACTTGTCGCACTCTCAGTCTCAATGGGAACTTATCGCAGTCTCAGTCTCCATGTGAACTTGACACACTCTCAGTGTACATGGGAACCTGTCACACTCTCAGTCTCCACGGGAAGTTGTCGCACTCTGTCTCCATGGGAACCTGTCACACTCTCAGTCTCCATGGGAACTTGTCACACTCTCAGTCTACATGGAAACTTGTCACACTCTCAGTCTCTATGGGAACTTGTCACACTCTCAGTCTACATGAGAACTTTTCACACTCTCAGTCTGCATGAGAACTTGTCACACTCTCAGTCTCCATGGGAACTTGTCACACTCTCAGTCTACATGGGAACTTGTCGCACTCTCAGTCTCCATGGGAACTTGTCGCACTCTCAGTCTCCATGCGAACTTGTCGCACTCTCAGTCTCCATGGGAACTTGTCGCACTCTCAGTCTCCATGCGAACTTGTCACACTCTCAGACTCCATGGGAACTTGTCACACTCTCAGTCTACATGAGAACTTGTCACTCTCTCAGTCTCCATGGGATCTTGTCACAATCTCAGTCTCCATGGGAACTTGTCACACTCTCAGTCTACATGAGAACTTGTCACACTCTCAGTCTCCATGGGAACGTCTCACACTCTCAGTCTACATGGGAACTTGTCGCACTCTCAGTCTCCATGGGACCTTGTCGCACTCTCAGTCTCCATGCGAACTTGTCACACTCTCAGTCTCCATGGGAACTTGTCGCACTCTCAGTCTCCATGGGAACTTGTCACACTCTCAGTCTACATGGGAACTTGTCACACTCTCAGACGACATGAGAACTTGCCGCACTCTCAGTCTCCGTGGGAACTTGTCGCACTCTCAGTCTCCGTGGGAACTGGTCACACGCTCAGTCTCCGTAAGAACTTGTCACGCTCTCAGTCTCCATGGGAACTTGTCACACTCTCAGTCTCCATGGGAACCTGTCACACTCTCAGTCTCCATGGGAGCTTGTGACACTCTCAGTCTCCATGGGAACATGTCACACTCTCAGTCTCCATGGGATCTTGACACACTCTCAGTGTACATGGGAACCTGTCACACTCTCACTCTCCACGGGAACTTGTCACACTCAGTCTCCATGGGAACCTGTCACACTCTCAGTCTCCATGGGAACTTATCACACTCTCAGACTCCATGGGAACTTGTCACACTCTCAGTCTCCATGGGAACTTGTCATACTCTGAGTCTCCATGGGAACTTGTCACACTCTCTGTCTCCATGGGAGCTTGTGACACTCTCAGTCTCCATGGGAACTTGTCACACTCTCAGTCTCCATGGGAACTTGACACACTCTCAGTGTACATGGGAACCTGTCACACTCTCAGTCTCCACGGGAAGTTGTCACACTCTGTCTCCATGGGAACCTGTCACACTCTCAGTCTACATGGAAACTTGTCACACTGTCAGTCTCTATGGGAACTTGTCACACTCTCAGTCTACATCAGAACTTGTCACACTCTCAGTCTCCATGGGAACTTGTCATGGTCTCAGTCTACATGGGAGCTTGTCGCACTCTCAGTCTCCATGGGAACTTGTCACACTCTCAGTCTCCATGGGAACTTGTCACACTCTGAGTCTCCATGTGAACGTGTCACTCGCTCAGACTACATGAGAACTTGTCGCACTCTCGGTCTCCATGGGAACTTATCGCACTCCCAGTCTCCATGGGAACCTGTCGCACTCTCAGTCTCCATAGGAACTTGTCACATCTCAGTCTCCATGGGAACTTGTCACACTCTCAATCTACATGGGAACTTGTCACACTGTCAGACTACATGGGAACTTGTCACATTCTCAGTCTGCATGGGAACTTCTCACACTCTCAGTCTACTTGGGAGCTTGTCACACTCTCAGCCTCCATGGGAACTTGTCACACTCTCAGTCTCCATGGGAACTTGTCACACTCTCAGCCTCCATGGGAACTTGTCACACTCTCAGTCTACATGAGAACTTGTCACTCTCTCAGTCTCCATAGGAACTTGTCACATCTCAGTCTCCATGGGAATTTGTCACACTCTCAGTCTACATGGAAACTAGTCACACTCTCAGTCTCCATGGGAACTTGTCACACTCTCAGTCTACATGAGCACTTGTCACACTCTGAATCTCCATGGGAACTTGTCACAGTCTCAGTCTACATGGGAGCTTGTCGCACTCTCAGTCTCCATGGGAACTTGTCACACTCTCAGTCTCCATGGGAACTTGTCACACTTTAAGTCTCCATGGGAACTTGTCATACTCTCAGTCTCCATGGGAATTTGTCACACTCTCAGTCCCCATGTGAACGTGTCACTCGCTCAGACTACATGAGAACTTGTCACACTCTCAGTCTCCATGTGAACGTGTCACTCGCTCAGACTACATGAGAACTTGTCACACTCTCAGTCTCCATGTGAACGTGTCACTCGCTCAGACTACATGAGAACTTGTCGCACTCTCGGTCTCCATGGGAACTTGTCGCACTCTCAGTCTCAATGGGAACTTATCGCAGTCTCAGTCTCCATGGGAACTTGACACACTCTCAGTGTACATGGGAACCTGTCACACTCTCAGTCTCCACGGGAAGTTGTCGCACTCTGTCTCCATGGGAACCTGTCACACTCTCAGTCTCCATGGGAACTTGTCACACTCTCAGTCTACATGGAAACTTGTCACACTCTCAGTCTCTATGGGAACTTGTCGCACTCTCAGTCTACATGGGAACTTGTCACACTCTCAGACTACATGAGAACTTGCCGCACTCTCAGTCTCCGTGGGAACTTGTCGCAATCTCAGTCTCCGTGGGAACTGGTCACACGCTCAGTCTCCGTAAGAACTTGTCACGCTCTCAGTCTCCATGGGAACTTGTCACACTCTCAGTCTCCATGGGAACCTGTCACACTCTCAGTCTCCATGGGAGCTTGTGACACTCTCAGTCACCATGGGAACTTGTCACACTCTCAGTCTCTGTGGGAACTGGTCACACGCTCAGTCTCCGTAAGAACTTGTCACGCTCTCAGTCTCCATGGGATCTTGTCACACTCTCAGTCTCCATGGGAACCTGTCACACTCTCAGTCTCCATGGGAGCTTGTGACACTCTCAGTCTCCATGGGAACTTGACACACTCTCAGTGTACATGTGAACGTGTCACTCGCTCAGACTACATGAGAACTTGTCGCACTCTCGGTCTCCATGGGAACTTGTCGCACTCTCAGTTTCAATGGGAACTTATCGCACTCTCAGTCTCCATGGGAACTTCTGACACTCTCAGTCTCCATGGGAACTTGTCGCACTCTCAGTCTCCATAGGAACTTGTCACATCTCAGTCTCCATGGGAACCTGTCACACTCTCAATCTACATGGGAACTTGTCACACTGTCAGACTACATGGGAACTTGCACATTCTCAGTCTACATGGGAACTTCTCACACTCTCAGTCTACATGGGAACTTGTCACACTCTCAGACTCCATGGGAACTTGTCACACTCTGAGTCTCCATGGGAACTTGTCACACTCTCAGCCTCCATGGGAACTTGTCACACTCTCAGTCTACATGAGAACTTGTCACTCTCTCAGTCTACATGGGATCTTGTCACAATCTCAGTCTCCATGGGAACTTGTCACACTCTCAGTCTACATGAGAACTTGTCACACTCTCAGTCTCCATGGGAACGTCTCACACTCTCAGTCTACATGGGAACTTGTCGCACTCTCAGTCTCCATGGGACCTTGTCGCACTCTCAGTCTCCATGCGAACTTGTCACACTCTCAGTCTCCATGGGAACTTGTCGCACTCTCAGTCTCCATGGGAACTTGTCACACTCTCAGTCTACATGGGAACTTGTCACACTCTCAGACGACATGAGAACTTGCCGCACTCTCAGTCTCCGTGGGAACTTGTCGCACTCTCAGTCTCCGTGGGAACTGGTCACACGCTCAGTCTCCGTAAGAACTTGTCACGCTCTCAGTCTCCATGGGAACTTGTCACACTCTCAGTCTCCATGGGATCCTGTCACATTCTCAGTCTCCATGGGAGCTTGTGACACTCTCAGTCTCCATGGGAACGTGTCACACTCTCAGTCTCCATGGGATCTTGACACACTCTCAGTGTACATGGGAACCTGTCACACTCTCACTCTCCACGGGAACTTGTCACACTCAGTCTCCATGGGAACCTGTCACACTCTCAGTCTCCATGGGAACTTATCACACTCTCAGACTCCATGGGAACTTGTCACACTCTCAGTCTCCATGGGAACTTGTCATACTCTGAGTCTCCATGGGAACTTGTCACACTCTCTGTCTCCATGGGAGCTTGTGACACTCTCAGTCTCCATGGGAACTTGTCACACTCTCAGTCTCCATGGGAACTTGACACACTCTCAGTGTACATGGGAACCTGTCACACTCTCAGTCTCCACGGGAAGTTGTCACACTCTGTCTCCATGGGAACCTGTCACACTCTCAGTCTACATGGAAACTTGTCACACTCTCAGTCTCTATGGGAACTTGTCACACTCTCAGTCTACATCAGAACTTGTCACACTCTCAGTCTCCATGGGAACTTGTCATGGTCTCAGTCTACATGGGAGCTTGTCGCACTCTCAGTCTCCATGGGAACTTGTCACACTCTCAGTCTCCATGGGAACTTGTCACACTCTGAGTCTCCATGTGAACGTGTCACTCGCTCAGACTACATGAGAACTTGTCGCACTCTCGGTCTCCATGGGAACTTATCGCACTCCCAGTCTCCATGGGAACCTGTCGCACTCTCAGTCTCCATAGGAACTTGTCACATCTCAGTCTCCATGGGAACTTGTCACACTCTCAATCTACATGGGAACTTGTCACACTGTCAGACTACATGGGAACTTGTCACATTCTCAGTCTGCATGGGAACTTCTCACACTCTCAGTCTACTTGGGAGCTTGTCACACTCTCAGCCTCCATGGGAACTTGTCACACTCTCAGCCTCCATGGGAACTTGTCACACTCTCAGTCTACATGAGAACTTGTCACTCTCTCAGTCTCCATAGGAACTTGTCACATCTCAGTCTCCATGGGAATTTGTCACACTCTCAGTCTACATGGAAACTAGTCACACTCTCAGTCTCCATGGGAACTTGTCACACTCTCAGTCTACATGAGCACTTGTCACACTCTCAATCTCCATGGGAACTTGTCACAGTCTCAGTCTACATGGGAGCTTGTCGCACTCTCAGTCTCCATGGGAACTTGTCACACTCTCAGTCTCCATGGGAACTTGTCACACTTTAAGTCTCCATGGGAACTTGTCATACTCTCAGTCTCCATGGGAATTTGTCACACTCTCAGTCCCCATGTGAACGTGTCACTCGCTCAGACTACATGAGAACTTGTCACACTCTCAGTCTCCATGCGAACGTGTCACTCGCTCAGACTACATGAGAACTTGTCACACTCTCAGTCTCCATGTGAACGTGTCACTCGCTCAGACTACATGAGAACTTGTCGCACTCTCGGTCTCCATGGGAACTTGTCGCACTCTCAGTCTCAATGGGAACTTATCGCAGTCTCAGTCTCCATGGGAACTTGACACACTCTCAGTGTACATGGGAACCTGTCACACTCTCAGTCTCCACGGGAAGTTGTCGCACTCTGTCTCCATGGGAACCTGTCACACTCTCAGTCTCCATGGGAACTTGTCACACTCTCAGTCTACATGGAAACTTGTCACACTCTCAGTCTCTATGGGAACTTGTCACACTCTCAGTCTACATGAGAACTTTTCACACTCTCAGTCTGCATGAGAACTTGTCACACTCTCAGTCTCCATGGGAACTTGTCACACTCTCAGTCTACATGGGAACTTGTCGCACTCTCAGTCTCCATGGGAACTTGTCGCACTCTCAGTCTCCATGCGAACTTGTCGCACTCTCAGTCTCCATGGGAACTTGTCGCACTCTCAGTCTCCATGCGAACTTGTCACACTCTCAGACTCCATGGGAACTTGTCACACTCTCAGTCTACATGAGAACTTGTCACTCTCTCAGTCTACATGGGATCTTGTCACAATCTCAGTCTCCATGGGAACTTGTCACACTCTCAGTCTACATGAGAACTTGTCACACTCTCAGTCTCCATGGGAACGTCTCACACTCTCAGTCTACATGGGAACTTGTCGCACTCTCAGTCTCCATGGGACCTTGTCGCACTCTCAGTCTCCATGCGAACTTGTCACACTCTCAGTCTCCATGGGAACTTGTCGCACTCTCAGTCTCCATGGGAACTTGTCACACTCTCAGTCTACATGGGAACTTGTCACACTCTCAGACGACATGAGAACTTGCCGCACTCTCAGTCTCCGTGGGAACTTGTCGCACTCTCAGTCTCCGTGGGAACTGGTCACACGCTCAGTCTCCGTAAGAACTTGTCACGCTCTCAGTCTCCATGGGAACTTGTCACACTCTCAGTCTCCATGGGAACCTGTCACACTCTCAGTCTCCATGGGAGCTTGTGACACTCTCAGTCTCCATGGGAACGTGTCACACTCTCAGTCTCCATGGGATCTTGACACACTCTCAGTGTACATGGGAACCTGTCACACTCTCACTCTCCACGGGAACTTGTCACACTCAGTCTCCATGGGAACCTGTCAGACTCTCAGTCTCCATGGGAACTTATCACACTCTCAGACTCCATGGGAACTTGTCACACTCTCAGTCTCCATGGGAACTTGTCATACTCTGAGTCTCCATGGGAACTTGTCACACTCTCTGTCTCCATGGGAGCTTGTGACACTCTCAGTCTCCATGGGAACTTGTCACACTCTCAGTCTCCATGGGAACTTGACACACTCTCAGTGTACATGGGAACCTGTCACACTCTCAGTCTCCACGGGAAGTTGTCACACTCTGTCTCCATGGGAACCTGTCACACTCTCAGTCTACATGGAAACTTGTCACACTCTCAGTCTCTATGGGAACTTGTCACACTCTCAGTCTACATCAGAACTTGTCACACTCTCAGTCTCCATGGGAACTTGTCATGGTCTCAGTCTACATGGGAGCTTGTCGCACTCTCAGTCTCCATGGGAACTTGTCACACTCTCAGTCTCCATGGGAACTTGTCACACTCTGAGTCTCCATGTGAACGTGTCACTCGCTCAGACTACATGAGAACTTGTCGCACTCTCAGTCTCCATAGGAACTTGTCACATCTCAGTCTCCATGGGAACTTGTCACACTCTCAATCTACATGGGAACTTGTCACACTGTCAGACTACATGGGAACTTGTCACATTCTCAGTCTGCATGGGAACTTCTCACACTCTCAGTCTACTTGGGAGCTTGTCACACTCTCAGCCTCCATGGGAACTTGTCACACTCTCAGTCTCCATGGGAACTTGTCACACTCTCAGCCTCCATGGGAACTTGTCACACTCTCAGTCTACATGAGAACTTGTCACTCTCTCAGTCTCCATAGGAACTTGTCACATCTCAGTCTCCATGGGAATTTGTCACACTCTCAGTCTACATGGAAACTAGTCACACTCTCAGTCTCCATGGGAACTTGTCACACTCTCAGTCTACATGAGCACTTGTCACACTCTCAATCTCCATGGGAACTTGTCACAGTCTCAGTCTACATGGGAGCTTGTCGCACTCTCAGTCTCCATGGGAACTTGTCACACTCTCAGTCTCCATGGGAACTTGTCACACTTTAAGTCTCCATGGGAACTTGTCATACTCTCAGTCTCCATGGGAATTTGTCACACTCTCAGTCCCCATGTGAACGTGTCACTCGCTCAGACTACATGAGAACTTGTCACACTCTCAGTCTCCATGTGAACGTGTCACTCGCTCAGACTACATGAGAACTTGTCACACTCTCAGTCTCCATGTGAACGTGTCACTCGCTCAGACTACATGAGAACTTGTCGCACTCTCGGTCTCCATGGGAACTTGTCGCACTCTCAGTCTCAATGGGAACTTATCGCAGTCTCAGTCTCCATGGGAACTTGACACACTCTCAGTGTACATGGGAACCTGTCACACTCTCAGTCTCCACGGGAAGTTGTCGCACTCTGTCTCCATGGGAACCTGTCACACTCTCAGTCTCCATGGGAACTTGTCACACTCTCAGTCTACATGGAAACTTGTCACACTCTCAGTCTCTATGGGAACTTGTCGCACTCTCAGTCTACATGGGAACTTGTCACACTCTCAGACTACATGAGAACTTGCCGCACTCTCAGTCTCCGTGGGAACTTGTCGCAATCTCAGTCTCCGTGGGAACTGGTCACACGCTCAGTCTCCGTAAGAACTTGTCACGCTCTCAGTCTCCATGGGAACTTGTCACACTCTCAGTCTCCATGGGAACCTGTCACACTCTCAGTCTCCATGGGAGCTTGTGACACTCTCAGACACCATGGGAACTTGTCACACTCTCAGTCTCCGTGGGAACTGGTCACACGCTCAGTCTCCGTAAGAACTTGTCACGCTCTCAGTCTCCATGGGTTCTTGTCACACTCTCAGTCTCCATGGGAACCTGTCACACTCTCAGTCTCCATGGGAGCTTGTGACACTCTCTGTCTCCATGGGAACTTGACACACTCTCAGTGTACATGTGAATGTGTCACTCGCTCAGACTACATGAGAACTTGTCGCACTCTCGGTCTCCATGGGAACTTGTCGCACTCTCAGTTTCAATGGGAACTTATCGCACTCTCAGTCTCCATGGGAACTTCTGACACTCTCAGTCTCCATGGGAACTTGTCGCACTCTCAGTCTCCATAGGAACTTGTCACATCTCAGTCTCCATGGGAACTTGTCACACTCTCAATCTACATGGGAACTTGTCACACTGTCAGACTACATGGGAACTTGCACATTCTCAGTCTACATGGGAACTTCTCACACTCTCAGTCTACATGGGAACTTGTCACACTCTCAGACTCCATGGGAACTTGTCACACTCTCAGTCTCCATGGGAACTTGTCACACTCTCAGCCTCCATGGGAACTTGTCACACTCTCAGTCTACATGAGAACTTGTCACTCTCTCAGTCTACATGGGATCTTGTCACAATCTCAGTCTCCATGGGAACTTGTCACACTCTCAGTCTACATGAGAACTTGTCACACTCTCAGTCTCCATGGGAACGTCTCACACTCTCAGTCTACATGGGAACTTGTCGCACTCTCAGTCTCCATGGGACCTTGTCGCACTCTCAGTCTCCATGCGAACTTGTCACACTCTCAGTCTCCATGGGAACTTGTCGCACTCTCAGTCTCCATGGGAACTTGTCACACTCTCAGTCTACATGGGAACTTGTCACACTCTCAGACGACATGAGAACTTGCCGCACTCTCAGTCTCCGTGGGAACTTGTCGCACTCTCAGTCTCCGTGGGAACTGGTCACACGCTCAGTCTCCGTAAGAACTTGTCACGCTCTCAGTCTCCATGGGAACTTGTCACACTCTCAGTCTGCATGGGAACCTGTCACACTCTCAGTCTCCATGGGAGCTTGTGACACTCTCAGTCTCCATGGGAACGTGTCACACTCTCAGTCTCCATGGGATCTTGACACACTCTCAGTGTACATGGGAACCTGTCACACTCTCACTCTCCACGGGAACTTGTCACACTCAGTCTCCATGGGAACCTGTCACACTCTCAGTCTCCATGGGAACTTATCACACTCTCAGACTCCATGGGAACTTGTCACACTCTCAGTCTCCATGGGAACTTGTCATACTCTGAGTCTCCATGGGAACTTGTCACACTCTCTGTCTCCATGGGAGCTTGTGACACTCTCAGTCTCCATGGGAACTTGTCACACTCTCAGTCTCCATGGGAACTTGACACACTCTCAGTGTACATGGGAACCTGTCACACTCTCAGTCTCCACGGGAAGTTGTCACACTCTGTCTCCATGGGAACCTGTCACACTCTCAGTCTACATGGAAACTTGTCACACTCTCAGTCTCTATGGGAACTTGTCACACTCTCAGTCTACATCAGAACTTGTCACACTCTCAGTCTCCATGGGAACTTGTCATGGTCTCAGTCTACATGGGAGCTTGTCGCACTCTCAGTCTCCATGGGAACTTGTCACACTCTCAGTCTCCATGGGAACTTGTCACACTCTGAGTCTCCATGTGAACGTGTCACTCGCTCAGACTACATGAGAACTTGTCGCACTCTCGGTCTCCATGGGAACTTATCGCACTCCCAGTCTCCATGGGAACCTGTCGCACTCTCAGTCTCCATAGGAACTTGTCACATCTCAGTCTCCATGGGAACTTGTCACACTCTCAATCTACATGGGAACTTGTCACACTGTCAGACTACATGGGAACTTGTCACATTCTCAGTCTGCATGGGAACTTCTCACACTCTCAGTCTACTTGGGAGCTTGTCACACTCTCAGCCTCCATGGGAACTTGTCACACTCTCAGCCTCCATGGGAACTTGTCACACTCTCAGTCTACATGAGAACTTGTCACTCTCTCAGTCTCCATAGGAACTTGTCACATCTCAGTCTCCATGGGAATTTGTCACACTCTCAGTCTACATGGAAACTAGTCACACTCTCAGTCTCCATGGGAACTTGTCACACTCTCAGTCTACATGAGCACTTGTCACACTCTCAATCTCCATGGGAACTTGTCACAGTCTCAGTCTACATGGGAGCTTGTCGCACTCTCAGTCTCCATGGGAACTTGTCACACTCTCAGTCTCCATGGGAACTTGTCACACTTTAAGTCTCCGTGGGAACTTGTCATACTCTCAGTCTCCATGGGAATTTGTCACACTCTCAGTCCCCATGTGAACGTGTCACTCGCTCAGACTACATGAGAACTTGTCACACTCTCAGTCTCCATGTGAACGTGTCACTCGCTCAGACTACATGAGAACTTGTCACACTCTCAGTCTCCATGTGAACGTGTCACTCGCTCAGACTACATGAGAACTTGTCGCACTCTCGGTCTCCATGGGAACTTGTCGCACTCTCAGTCTCAATGGGAACTTATCGCAGTCTCAGTCTCCATGGGAACTTGACACACTCTCAGTGTACATGGGAACCTGTCACACTCTCAGTCTCCACGGGAAGTTGTCGCACTCTGTCTCCATGGGAACCTGTCACACTCTCAGTCTCCATGGGAACTTGTCACACTCTCAGTCTACATGGAAACTTGTCACACTCTCAGTCTCTATGGGAACTTGTCACACTCTCAGTCTACATGAGAACTTTTCACACTCTCAGTCTGCATGAGAACTTGTCACACTCTCAGTCTCCATGGGAACTTGTCACACTCTCAGTCTACATGGGAACTTGTCGCACTCTCAGTCTCCATGGGAACTTGTCGCACTCTCAGTCTCCATGCGAACTTGTCGCACTCTCAGTCTCCATGGGAACTTGTCGCACTCTCAGTCTCCATGCGAACTTGTCACACTCTCAGTCTCCATGGGAACTTGTCGCACTCTCAGTCTCCATGGGAACTTGTCACACTCTCAGTCTACATGGGAACTTGTCACACTCTCAGACTACATGAGAACTTGCCGCACTCTCAGTCTCCGTGGGAACTTGTCGCAATCTCAGTCTCCGTGGGAACTGGTCACACGCTCAGTCTCCGTAAGAACTTGTCACGCTCTCAGTCTCCATGGGAACTTGTCACACTCTCAGTCTCCATGGGAACCTGTCACACTCTCAGTCTCCATGGGAGCTTGTGACACTCTCAGTCACCATGGGAACTTGTCACACTCTCAGTCTCCGTGGGAACTGGTCACACGCTCAGTCTCCGTAAGAACTTGTCACGCACTCAGTCTCCATGGGAACTTGTCACACTCTCAGTCTCCATGGGAACCTGTCACACTCTCAGTCTCCATGGGAGCTTGTGACACTCTCAGTCTCCATGGGAACTTGACACACTCTCAGTGTACATGTGAACGTGTCACTCGCTCAGACTACATGAGAACTTGTCGCACTCTCGGTCTCCATGGGAACTTGTCGCGCTCTCAGTTTCAATGGGAACTTATCGCACTCTCAGTCTCCATGGGAACTTCTGACACTCTCAGTCTCCATGGGAACTTGTCGCACTCTCAGTCTCCATAGGAACTTGTCACATCTCAGTCTCCATGTGAACGTGTCACTCGCTCAGACTACATGAGAACTTGTCGCACTCTCGGTCTCCATGGGAACTTGTCGCACTCTCAGTCTCAATGGGAACTTATCGCACTCTCAGTCTCCATGGGAACTTGACACACTCTCAGTGTACATGGGAACCTGTCACACTCTCAGTCTCCAGGGGAAGTTGTCGCACTCTGTCTCCATGGGAACTTGTCACACTCTCAGTCTCCATGGGAACCTGTCACACTCTCAGTCTCCATGGGAGCTTGTGACACTCTCAGTCTCCATGGGAACTTGTCACACTCTCAGTCTCCATGGGATCTTGACACACTCTCAGTGTACATGGGAACCTGTCACACTCTCACTCTCCACGGGAACTTGTCACACTCAGTCTCCATGGGAACCTGTCACACTCTCAGTCTCCATGGGAACTTATCACACTCTCAGACTCCATGGGAACATGTCACACTCTCAGTCCCCATGTGAACGTGTCACTCGCTCAGACTACATGAGAACTTGTCACACTCTCAGTCTCCATGTGAACGTGTCACTCGCTCAGACTACATGAGAACTTGTCACACTCTCAGTCTCCATGTGAACGTGTCACTCGCTCAGACTACATGAGAACTTGTCGCACTCTCGGTCTCCATGGGAACTTGTCGCACTCTCAGTCTCAATGGGAACTTATCGCAGTCTCAGTCTCCATGGGAACTTGACACACTCTCAGTGTACATGGGAACCTGTCACACTCTCAGTCTCCACGGGAAGTTGTCGCACTCTGTCTCCATGGGAACCTGTCACACTCTCAGTCTCCATGGGAACTTGTCACACTCTCAGTCTACATGGAAACTTGTCACACTCTCAGTCTCTATGGGAACTTGTCACACTCTCAGTCTACATGAGAACTTTTCACACTCTCAGTCTGCATGAGAACTTGTCACACTCTCAGTCTCCATGGGAACTTGTCACACTCTCAGTCTACATGGGAACTTGTCGCACTCTCAGTCTCCATGGGAACTTGTCGCACTCTCAGTCTCCATGCGAACTTGTCGCACTCTCAGTCTCCATGGGAACTTGTCGCACTCTCAGTCTCCATGCGAACTTGTCACACTCTCAGTCTCCATGGGAACTTGTCGCACTCTCAGTCTCCATGGGAACTTGTCACACTCTCAGTCTACATGGGAACTTGTCACACTCTCAGACTACATGAGAACTTGCCGCACTCTCAGTCTCTGTGGGAACTTGTCGCAATCTCAGTCTCCGTGGGAACTGGTCACACGCTCAGTCTCCGTAAGAACTTGTCACGCTCTCAGTCTCCATGGGAACTTGTCACACTCTCAGTCTCCATGGGAACCTGTCACACTCTCAGTCTCCATGGGAGCTTGTGACACTCTCAGTCACCATGGGAACTTGTCACACTCTCAGTCTCCGTGGGAACTGGTCACACGCTCAGTCTCCGTAAGAACTTGTCACGCACTCAGTCTCCATGGGAACTTGTCACACTCTCAGTCTCCATGGGAACCTGTCACACTCTCAGTCTCCATGGGAGCTTGTGACACTCTCAGTCTCCATGGGAACTTGACACACTCTCAGTGTACATGGGAACTTGTCACACTGTCAGACTACATGGGAACTTGTCACATTCTCAGTCTGCATGGGAACTTCTCACACTCTCAGTCTACTTGGGAGCTTGTCACACTCTCAGCCTCCATGGGAACTTGTCACACTCTCAGTCTCCATGGGAACTTGTCACACTCTCAGCCTCCATGGGAACTTGTCACACTCTCAGTCTACATGAGAACTTGTCACTCTCTCAGTCTCCATAGGAACTTGTCACATCTCAGTCTCCATGGGAATTTGTCACACTCTCAGTCTACATGGAAACTAGTCACACTCTCAGTCTCCATGGGAACTTGTCACACTCTCAGTCTACATGAGCACTTGTCACACTCTCAATCTCCATGGGAACTTGTCACAGTCTCAGTCTACATGGGAGCTTGTCGCACTCTCAGTCTCCATGGGAACTTGTCACACTCTCAGTCTCCATGGGAACTTGTCACACTTTAAGTCTCCATGGGAACTTGTCATACTCTCAGTCTCCATGGGAATTTGTCACACTCTCAGTCCCCATGTGAACGTGTCACTCGCTCAGACTACATGAGAACTTGTCACACTCTCAGTCTCCATGTGAACGTGTCACTCGCTCAGACTACATGAGAACTTGTCACACTCTCAGTCTCCATGTGAACGTGTCACTCGCTCAGACTACATGAGAACTTGTCGCACTCTCGGTCTCCATGGGAACTTGTCGCACTCTCAGTCTCAATGGGAACTTATCGCAGTCTCAGTCTCCATGGGAACTTGACACACTCTCAGTGTACATGGGAACCTGTCACACTCTCAGTCTCCACGGGAAGTTGTCGCACTCTGTCTCCATGGGAACCTGTCACACTCTCAGTCTCCATGGGAACTTGTCACACTCTCAGTCTACATGGAAACTTGTCACACTCTCAGTCTCTATGGGAACTTGTCGCACTCTCAGTCTACATGGGAACTTGTCACACTCTCAGACTACATGAGAACTTGCCGCACTCTCAGTCTCCGTGGGAACTTGTCGCAATCTCAGTCTCCGTGGGAACTGGTCACACGCTCAGTCTCCGTAAGAACTTGTCACGCTCTCAGTCTCCATGGGAACTTGTCACACTCTCAGTCTCCATGGGAACCTGTCACACTCTCAGTCTCCATGGGAGCTTGTGACACTCTCAGACACCATGGGAACTTGTCACACTCTCAGTCTCCGTGGGAACTGGTCACACGCTCAGTCTCCGTAAGAACTTGTCACGCTCTCAGTCTCCATGGGTTCTTGTCACACTCTCAGTCTCCATGGGAACCTGTCACACTCTCAGTCTCCATGGGAGCTTGTGACACTCTCTGTCTCCATGGGAACTTGACACACTCTCAGTGTACATGTGAATGTGTCACTCGCTCAGACTACATGAGAACTTGTCGCACTCTCGGTCTCCATGGGAACTTGTCGCACTCTCAGTTTCAATGGGAACTTATCGCACTCTCAGTCTCCATGGGAACTTCTGACACTCTCAGTCTCCATGGGAACTTGTCGCACTCTCAGTCTCCATAGGAACTTGTCACATCTCAGTCTCCATGGGAACTTGTCACACTCTCAATCTACATGGGAACTTGTCACACTGTCAGACTACATGGGAACTTGCACATTCTCAGTCTACATGGGAACTTCTCACACTCTCAGTCTACATGGGAACTTGTCACACTCTCAGACTCCATGGGAACTTGTCACACTCTCAGTCTCCATGGGAACTTGTCACACTCTCAGCCTCCATGGGAACTTGTCACACTCTCAGTCTACATGAGAACTTGTCACTCTCTCAGTCTACATGGGATCTTGTCACAATCTCAGTCTCCATGGGAACTTGTCACACTCTCAGTCTACATGAGAACTTGTCACACTCTCAGTCTCCATGGGAACGTCTCACACTCTCAGTCTACATGGGAACTTGTCGCACTCTCAGTCTCCATGGGACCTTGTCGCACTCTCAGTCTCCATGCGAACTTGTCACACTCTCAGTCTCCATGGGAACTTGTCGCACTCTCAGTCTCCATGGGAACTTGTCACACTCTCAGTCTACATGGGAACTTGTCACACTCTCAAACGACATGAGAACTTGCCGCACTCTCAGTCTCCGTGGGAACTTGTCGCACTCTCAGTCTCCGTGGGAACTGGTCACACGCTCAGTCTCCGTAAGAACTTGTCACGCTCTCAGTCTCCATGGGAACTTGTCACACTCTCAGTCTGCATGGGAACCTGTCACACTCTCAGTCTCCATGGGAGCTTGTGACACTCTCAGTCTCCATGGGAACGTGTCACACTCTCAGTCTCCATGGGATCTTGACACACTCTCAGTGTACATGGGAACCTGTCACACTCTCACTCTCCACGGGAACTTGTCACACTCAGTCTCCATGGGAACCTGTCACACTCTCAGTCTCCATGGGAACTTATCACACTCTCAGACTCCATGGGAACTTGTCACACTCTCAGTCTCCATGGGAACTTGTCATACTCTGAGTCTCCATGGGAACTTGTCACACTCTCTGTCTCCATGGGAGCTTGTGACACTCTCAGTCTCCATGGGAACTTGTCACACTCTCAGTCTCCATGGGAACTTGACACACTCTCAGTGTACATGGGAACCTGTCACACTCTCAGTCTCCACGGGAAGTTGTCACACTCTGTCTCCATGGGAACCTGTCACACTCTCAGTCTACATGGAAACTTGTCACACTCTCAGTCTCTATGGGAACTTGTCACACTCTCAGTCTACATCAGAACTTGTCACACTCTCAGTCTCCATGGGAACTTGTCATGGTCTCAGTCTACATGGGAGCTTGTCGCACTCTCAGTCTCCATGGGAACTTGTCACACTCTCAGTCTCCATGGGAACTTGTCACACTCTGAGTCTCCATGTGAACGTGTCACTCGCTCAGACTACATGAGAACTTGTCGCACTCTCGGTCTCCATGGGAACTTATCGCACTCCCAGTCTCCATGGGAACCTGTCGCACTCTCAGTCTCCATAGGAACTTGTCACATCTCAGTCTCCATGGGAACTTGTCACACTCTCAATCTACATGGGAACTTGTCACACTGTCAGACTACATGGGAACTTGTCACATTCTCAGTCTGCATGGGAACTTCTCACACTCTCAGTCTACTTGGGAGCTTGTCACACTCTCAGCCTCCATGGGAACTTGTCACACTCTCAGCCTCCATGGGAACTTGTCACACTCTCAGTCTACATGAGAACTTGTCACTCTCTCAGTCTCCATAGGAACTTGTCACATCTCAGTCTCCATGGGAATTTGTCACACTCTCAGTCTACATGGAAACTAGTCACACTCTCAGTCTCCATGGGAACTTGTCACACTCTCAGTCTACATGAGCACTTGTCACACTCTCAATCTCCATGGGAACTTGTCACAGTCTCAGTCTACATGGGAGCTTGTCGCACTCTCAGTCTCCATGGGAACTTGTCACACTCTCAGTCTCCATGGGAACTTGTCACACTTTAAGTCTCCATGGGAACTTGTCATACTCTCAGTCTCCATGGGAATTTGTCACACTCTCAGTCCCCATGTGAACGTGTCACTCGCTCAGACTACATGAGAACTTGTCACACTCTCAGTCTCCATGTGAACGTGTCACTCGCTCAGACTACATGAGAACTTGTCACACTCTCAGTCTCCATGTGAACGTGTCACTCGCTCAGACTACATGAGAACTTGTCGCACTCTCGGTCTCCATGGGAACTTGTCGCACTCTCAGTCTCAATGGGAACTTATCGCAGTCTCAGTCTCCATGGGAACTTGACACACTCTCAGTGTACATGGGAACCTGTCACACTCTCAGTCTCCACGGGAAGTTGTCGCACTCTGTCTCCATGGGAACCTGTCACACTCTCAGTCTCCATGGGAACTTGTCACACTCTCAGTCTACATGGAAACTTGTCACACTCTCAGTCTCTATGGGAACTTGTCACACTCTCAGTCTACATGAGAACTTTTCACACTCTCAGTCTGCATGAGAACTTGTCACACTCTCAGTCTCCATGGGAACTTGTCACACTCTCAGTCTACATGGGAACTTGTCGCACTCTCAGTCTCCATGGGAACTTGTCGCACTCTCAGTCTCCATGCGAACTTGTCGCACTCTCAGTCTCCATGGGAACTTGTCGCACTCTCAGTCTCCATGCGAACTTGTCACACTCTCAGTCTCCATGGGAACTTGTCGCACTCTCAGTCTCCATGGGAACTTGTCACACTCTCAGTCTACATGGGAACTTGTCACACTCTCAGACTACATGAGAACTTGCCGCACTCTCAGTCTCCGTGGGAACTTGTCGCAATCTCAGTCTCCGTGGGAACTGGTCACACGCTCAGTCTCCGTAAGAACTTGTCACGCTCTCAGTCTCCATGGGAACTTGTCACACTCTCAGTCTCCATGGGAACCTGTCACACTCTCAGTCTCCATGGGAGCTTGTGACACTCTCAGTCACCATGGGAACTTGTTACACTCTCAGTCTCCGTGGGAACTGGTCACACGCTCAGTCTCCGTAAGAACTTGTCACGCACTCAGTCTCCATGGGAACTTGTCACACTCTCAGTCTCCATGGGAACCTGTCACACTCTCAGTCTCCATGGGAGCTTGTGACACTCTCAGTCTCCATGGGAACTTGACACACTCTCAGTGTACATGTGAACGTGTCACTCGCTCAGACTACATGAGAACTTGTCGCACTCTCGGTCTCCATGGGATCTTGTCGCGCTCTCAGTTTCAATGGGAACTTATCGCACTCTCAGTCTCCATGGGAACTTCTGACACTCTCAGTCTCCATGGGAACTTGTCGCACTCTCAGTCTCCATAGGAACTTGTCACATCTCAGTCTCCATGTGAACGTGTCACTCGCTCAGACTACATGAGAACTTGTCGCACTCTCGGTCTCCATGGGAACTTGTCGCACTCTCAGTCTCAATGGGAACTTATCGCACTCTCAGTCTCCATGGGAACTTGACACACTCTCAGTGTACATGGGAACCTGTCACACTCTCAGTCTCCAGGGGAAGTTGTCGCACTCTGTCTCCATGGGAACTTGTCACACTCTCAGTCTCCATGGGAACCTGTCACACTCTCAGTCTCCATGGGAGCTTGTGACACTCTCAGTCTCCATGGGAACTTGTCACACTCTCAGTCTCCATGGGATCTTGACACACTCTCAGTGTACATGGGAACCTGTCACACTCTCACTCTCCACGGGAACTTGTCACACTCAGTCTCCATGGGAACCTGTCACACTCTCAGTCTCCATGGGAACTTATCACACTCTCAGACTCCATGGGAACATGTCACACTCTCAGTCCCCATGTGAACGTGTCACTCGCTCAGACTACATGAGAACTTGTCACACTCTCAGTCTCCATGTGAACGTGTCACTCGCTCAGACTACATGAGAACTTGTCACACTCTCAGTCTCCATGTGAACGTGTCACTCGCTCAGACTACATGAGAACTTGTCGCACTCTCGGTCTCCATGGGAACTTGTCGCACTCTCAGTCTCAATGGGAACTTATCGCAGTCTCAGTCTCCATGGGAACTTGACACACTCTCAGTGTACATGGGAACCTGTCACACTCTCAGTCTCCACGGGAAGTTGTCGCACTCTGTCTCCATGGGAACCTGTCACACTCTCAGTCTCCATGGGAACTTGTCACACTCTCAGTCTACATGGAAACTTGTCACACTCTCAGTCTCTATGGGAACTTGTCACACTCTCAGTCTACATGAGAACTTTTCACACTCTCAGTCTGCATGAGAACTTGTCACACTCTCAGTCTCCATGGGAACTTGTCACACTCTCAGTCTACATGGGAACTTGTCGCACTCTCAGTCTCCATGGGAACTTGTCGCACTCTCAGTCTCCATGCGAACTTGTCGCACTCTCAGTCTCCATGGGAACTTGTCGCACTCTCAGTCTCCATGCGAACTTGTCACACTCTCAGTCTCCATGGGAACTTGTCGCACTCTCAGTCTCCATGGGAACTTGTCACACTCTCAGTCTACATGGGAACTTGTCACACTCTCAGACTACATGAGAACTTGCCGCACTCTCAGTCTCCGTGGGAACTTGTCGCAATCTCAGTCTCCGTGGGAACTGGTCACACGCTCAGTCTCCGTAAGAACTTGTCACGCTCTCAGTCTCCATGGGAACTTGTCACACTCTCAGTCTCCATGGGAACCTGTCACACTCTCAGTCTCCATGGGAGCTTGTGACACTCTCAGTCACCATGGGAACTTGTCACACTCTCAGTCTCCGTGGGAACTGGTCACACGCTCAGTCTCCGTAAGAACTTGTCACGCACTCAGTCTCCATGGGAACTTGTCACACTCTCAGTCTCCATGGGAACCTGTCACACTCTCAGTCTCCATGGGAGCTTGTGACACTCTCAGTCTCCATGGGAACTTGACACACTCTCAGTGTACATGTGAACGTGTCACTCGCTCAGACTACATGAGAACTTGTCGCACTCTCGGTCTCCATGGGAACTTGTCGCGCTCTCAGTTTCAATGGGAACTTATCGCACTCTCAGTCTCCATGGGAACTTCTGACACTCTCAGTCTCCATGGGAACTTGTCGCACTCTCAGTCTCCATAGGAACTTGTCACATCTCAGTCTCCATGTGAACGTGTCACTCGCTCAGACTACATGAGAACTTGTCGCACTCTCGGTCTCCATGGGAACTTGTCGCACTCTCAGTCTCAATGGGAACTTATCGCACTCTCAGTCTCCATGGGAACTTGACACACTCTCAGTGTACATGGGAACCTGTCACACTCTCAGTCTCCAGGGGAAGTTGTCGCACTCTGTCTCCATGGGAACTTGTCACACTCTCAGTCTCCATGGGAACCTGTCACACTCTCAGTCTCCATGGGAGCTTGTGACACTCTCAGTCTCCATGGGAACTTGTCACACTCTCAGTCTCCATGGGATCTTGACACACTCTCAGTGTACATGGGAACCTGTCACACTCTCACTCTCCACGGGAACTTGTCACACTCAGTCTCCATGGGAACCTGTCACACTCTCAGTCTCCATGGGAACTTATCACACTCTCAGACTCCATGGGAACATGTCACACTCCCAGTCTCCATGGGAACTTGTCACAGTCTCAGTCTACATGGGAGCTTGTCGCACTCTCAGTCTCCATGGGAACTTGTCACACTCTCAGTCTCCATGGGAACTTGTCATACTCTGAGTCTCCATGGGAACTTGTCACACTCTCTGTCTCCATGGGAGCTTGTGACACTCTCAGTCTCCATGGGAACTTGTCGCACTCTCAGTCTCCATAGGAACTTGAACTTATCGCACTCTCAGTCTCCATGGGAACTTGACACACTCTCAGTGTACATGGGAACCTGTCACACTCTCAGTCTCCAGGGGAAGTTGTCGCACTCTGTCTCCATGGGAACTTGTCACACTCTCAGTCTCCATGGGAACCTGTCACACTCTCAGTGTACATGGGAACCTGTCACACTCTCAGTCTACATCAGAACTTGTCACACTCTCAGTCTCCATGGGAACTTGTCATGGTCTCAGTCTACATGGGAGCTTGTCGCACTCTCAGTCTCCATGGGAACTTGTCACACTCTCAGTCTCCATGTGAACGTGTCACTCGCTCAGACTACATGAGAACTTGTCGCACTCTCGGTCTCCATGGGAACTTGTCGCACTCTCAGTCTCAATGGGAACTTATCGCACTCTCAGTCTCCATGGGAACTTGACACACTCTCAGTGTACATGGGAACCTGTCACACTCTCAGTCTCCACGGGAAGTTGTCGCACTCTGTCTCCATGGGAACCTGTCACACCCTCAGTCTCCATGGGAACTTGTCACACTCTCAGTCTACATGGAAACTTGTCACACTCTCAGTCTCTATGGGAACTTGTCACACTCTCAGTCTACATGAGAACTTGTCACACTCTCAGTCTCCATGGGAACTTGTCATGGTCTCATTCTACATGGGAGCTTGTCGCAGTCTCAGTCTCCATGGGAACTTGTCATACTCTCAGTCTCCATGGGAACTTGTCACACTCTCAGTCTCCATGGGAACTTGTCACACTCTGAGTCTCCATGTGAACGTGTCACTCGCTCAGACTACATGAGAACTTGTCGCACTCTCGGTCTCCATGGGAACTTATCGCACTCCCAGTCTCCATGGGAACCTGTCGCACTCTCAGTCTCCATAGGAACTTGTCACATCTCAGTCTCCATGGGAACTTGTCACACTCTCAATCTACATGGGAACTTGTCACACTGTCAGACTACATGGGAACTTGTCACATTCTCAGTCTGCATGGGAACTTCTCACACTCTCAGTCTACTTGGGAGCTTGTCACACTCTCAGCCTCCATGGGAACTTGTCACACTCTCAGTCTCCATGGGAACTTGTCACACTCTCAGCCTCCATGGGAACTTGTCACACTCTCAGTCTACATGAGAACTTGTCACTCTCTCAGTCTCCATAGGAACTTGTCACATCTCAGTCTCCATGGGAATTTGTCACACTCTCAGTCTACATGGAAACTAGTCACACTCTCAGTCTCCATGGGAACTTGTCACACTCTCAGTCTACATGAGCACTTGTCACACTCTCAATCTCCATGGGAACTTGTCACAGTCTCAGTCTCCATGTGAACGTGTCACTCGCTCAGACTACATGAGAACTTGTCACACTCTCAGTCTCCATGTGAACGTGTCACTCGCTCAGACTACATGAGAACTTGTCACACTCTCAGTCTCCATGTGAACGTGTCACTCGCTCAGACTACATGAGAACTTGTCGCACTCTCGGTCTCCATGGGAACTTGTCGCACTCTCAGTCTCAATGGGAACTTATCGCAGTCTCAGTCTCCATGGGAACTTGACACACTCTCAGTGTACATGGGAACCTGTCACACTCTCAGTCTCCACGGGAAGTTGTCGCACTCTGTCTCCATGGGAACCTGTCACACTCTCAGTCTCCATGGGAACTTGTCACACTCTCAGTCTACATGGAAACTTGTCACACTCTCAGTCTCTATGGGAACTTGTCACACTCTCAGTCTACATGAGAACTTTTCACACTCTCAGTCTGCATGAGAACTTGTCACACTCTCAGTCTCCATGGGAACTTGTCACACTCTCAGTCTACATGGGAACTTGTCGCACTCTCAGTCTCCATGGGAACTTGTCGCACTCTCAGTCCTCCATGCGAACTTGTCGCACTCTCAGTCTCCATGGGAACTTGTCGCACTCTCAGTCTCCATGCGAACTTGTCACACTCTCAGTCTCCATGGGAACTTGTCGCACTCTCAGTCTCCATGGGAACTTGTCACACTCTCAGTCTACATGGGAACTTGTCACACTCTCAGACTACATGAGAACTTGCCGCACTCTCAGTCTCCGTGGGAACTTGTCGCAATCTCAGTCTCCGTGGGAACTGGTCACACGCTCAGTCTCCGTAAGAACTTGTCACGCTCTCAGTCTCCATGGGAACTTGTCACACTCTCAGTCTCCATGGGAACCTGTCACACTCTCAGTCGCCATGGGAGCTTGTGACACTCTCAGTCACCATGGGAACTTGTCACACTCTCAGTCTCCGTGGGAACTGGTCACACGCTCAGTCTCCGTAAGAACTTGTCACGCTCTCAGTCTCCATGGGAACTTGTCACACTCTCAGTCTCCATGGGAACCTGTCACACTCTCAGTCTCCATGGGAGCTTGTGACACTCTCAGTCTCCATGGGAACTTGACACACTCTCAGTGTACATGTGAACGTGTCACTCGCTCAGACTACATGAGAACTTGTCGCACTCTCGGTCTCCATGGGAACTTGTCGCACTCTCAGTTTCAATGGGAACTTATCGCACTCTCAGTCTCCATGGGAACTTCTGACACTCTCAGTCTCCATGGGAACTTGTCGCACTCTCAGTCTCCATAGGAACTTGTGACATCTCAGTCTCCATGGGAACTTGTCACACTCTCAATCTACATGGGAACTTGTCACACTGTCAGACTACATGGGAACTTGCACATTCTCAGTCTACATGGGAACTTCTCACACTCTCAGTCTACATGGGAACTTGTCACACTCTCAGACTCCATGGGAACTTGTCACACTCTCAGTCTCCATGGGAACTTGTCACACTCTCAGCCTCCATGGGAACTTGTCACAATCTCAGTCTACATGAGAACTTGTCACTCTCTCAGTCTACATGGGAACTTGTCACACTCTCAGCCTCCATGGGAACTTGTCACACTCTCAGTCTACATGAGAACGTCTCACACTCTCAGCCTACATGGGAACTTGTCGCACTCTCAGTCTCCATGGGACCTTGTCGCACTCTCAGTCTCCATGCGAACTTGTCACACTCTCAGTCTCCATGGGAACTTGTCGCACTCTCAGTCTCCATGGGAACTTGTCACACTCTCAGTCCACATGGGAACTTGTCACACTCTCAGACGACATGAGAACTTGCCGCACTCTCAGTCTCCGTGGGAACTTGTCGCACTCTCAGTCTCCGTGGGAACTGGTCACACGCTCAGTCTCCGTAAGAACTTGTCACGCTCTCAGTCTCCATGGGAACTTGTCACACTCTCAGTCTCCATGGGAACCTGTCACACTCTCAGTCTCCATGGGAGCTTGTGACACTCTCAGTCTCCATGGGAACGTGTCACACTCTCAGTCTCCATGGGATCTTGACACACTCTCAGTGTACATGGGATCCTGTCACACTCTCACTCTCCACGGGAACTTGTCACACTCAGTCTCCATGGGAACCTGTCACACTCTCAGTCTCCATGGGAACTTATCACACTCTCAGACTCCATGGGAACTTGTCACACTCTCAGTCTCCATGGGAACTTGTCATACTCTGAGTCTCCATGGGAACTTGTCACACTCTCTGTCTCCATGGGAGCTTGTGACACTCTCAGTCTCCATGGGAACTTGTCACACTCTCAGTGTCCATGGGAACTTGACACACTCTCAGTGTACATGGGAACCTGTCTTACTCTCAGTCTCTACGGGAAGTTGTCACACTCTGTCTCCATGGGAACCTGTCACACTCTCAGGCTACATGGAAACTTGTCACACTCTCAGTCTCTATGGGAACTTGTCACACTCTCAGTCTACATCAGAACTTGTCACACTCTCAGTCTCCATGGGAACTTGTCATGGTCTCAGTCTACATGGGAGCTTGTCGCACTCTCAGTCTCCATGGGAACTTGTCACACTCTCAGTCTCCATGTGAACGTGTCACTCGCTCAGACTACATGAGACTTGTCGCACTCTCGGTCCTCCATGGGAGCTTGTCGCACTCTCAGTCTCAATGGGAACTTACGCACTCTCAGTCTCCATGGGAACTTGACACACTCTCAGTGTACATGGGAACCTGTCACACTCTCAGTCTCCACGGGAAGTTGTCGCACTCTGTCTCCCATGGGAACCTGTCACACTCTCAGTCTCCATGGGAACTTGTCACACTCTCAGTCTACATGGAAACTTGTCACACTTTCAGTCTCTATGGGAACTTGTCACACTCTCAGTCTACATGAGACTTGTCACACTCTCAGTCTCCATGGGAACTTGTCATGGTCTCATTCTACATGGGAGCTTGTCGCAGTCTCAGTCTCCATGGGAACTTGTCATACTCTCAGTCTCCATGGGAACTTGTCACACTCTCAGTCTCCATGGGAACTTGTCACACTCTGAGTCTCCATGTGAACGTGTCACTCGCTCAGACTACATGAGAACTTGTCGCACTCTCGGTCTCCATGGGAACTTATCGCACTCCCAGTCTCCATGGGATCCTGTCGCACTCTCAGTCTCCATAGGAACTTGTCACATCTCAGTCTCCATGGGAACTTGTCACACTCTCAATCTACATGGGAACTTGTCACACTGTCAGACTACATGGGAACTTGTCACATTCTCAGTCTGCATGGGAACTTCTCACACTCTCAGTCTACTTGGGAGCTTGTCACACTCTCAGCCTCCATGGGAACTTGTCACACTCTCAGTCTCCATGGGAACTTGTCACACTCTCAGCCTCCATGGGAACTTGTCACACTCTCAGTCTACATGAGAACTTGTCACTCTCTCAGTCTCCATAGGAACTTGTCACATCTCAGTCTCCATGGGAATTTGTCACACTCTCAGTCTACATGGAAACTAGTGACGCTCTCAGTCTCCATGGGAACTTGTCACACTCTCAGTCTACATGAGAACTTGTCACACTCTCAATCTCCATGGGAACTTGTCACAGTCTCAGTCTACATGGGAGCTTGTCACACTCTCAGTCTCCATGGGAACTTGTCACACTCTCAGTCTCCATGTGAACGTGTCACTCGCTCAGACTACATGAGAACTTGTCGCACTCTCGGTCTCCATGGGAACTTGTCGCACTCTCAGTCTCAATGGGAACTTATCGCAGTCTCAGTCTCCATGGGAACTTGACACACTCTCAGTGTACATGGGAACCTGTCACACTCTCAGTCTCCACGGGAAGTTGTCGCACTCTGTCTCCATGGGAACCTGTCACACTCTCAGTCTCCATGGGAACTTGTCGCACTCTCAGTCTCCGTGGGAACTGGTCACACGCTCAGTCTCCGTAAGAACTTGTCACGCTCTCAGTCTCCATGGGAACTTGTCACACTCTCAGTCTCCATGGGAACCTGTCACACTCTCAGTCTCCATGGGAGCTTGTGACACTCTCAGTCTCCATGGGAACTTGACACACTCTCAGTGTACATGTGAACGTGTCACTCGCTCAGACTACATGAGAACTTGTCGCACTCTCGGTCTCCATGGGAACTTGTCGCACTCTCAGTTTCAATGGGAACTTATCGCACTCTCAGTCTCCATGGGAACTTCTGACACTCTCAGTCTCCATGGGAACTTGTCGCACTCTCAGTCTCCATAGGAACTTGTCACATCTCAGTCTCCATGGGAACTTGTCACACTCTCAATCTACATGGGAACTTGTCACACTGTCAGACTACATGGGAACTTGCACATTCTCAGTCTACATGGGAACTTCTCACACTCTCAGTCTACATGGGAACTTGTCACACTCTCAGACTCCATGGGAACTTGTCACACTCTGAGTCTCCATGGGAACTTGTCACACTCTCAGCCTCCATGGGAACTTGTCACACTCTCAGTCTACATGAGAACTTGTCACTCTCTCAGTCTACATGGGAACTTGTCACAATCTCAGTCTCCATGGGAACTTGTCACACTCTCAGCCTACATGAGAACTTGTCACACTCTCAGTCTCCATGGGAACGTCTCACACTCTCAGTCTACATGGGAACTTGTCGCACTCTCAGTCTCCATGGGACCTTGTCGCACTCTCAGTCTCCATGCGAACTTGTCACACTCTCAGTCTCCATGGGAACTTGTCGTACTCTCAGTCTCCATGGGAACTTGTCACACTCTCAGTCTACATGGGAACTTGTCACACTCTCAGACTACATGAGAACTTGCCGCACTCTCAGTCTCCGTGGGAACTTGTCGCACTCTCAGTCTCCGTGGGAACTGGTCACACGCTCAGTCTCCGTAAGAACTTGTCACGCTCTCAGTCTCCATGGGAACTTGTCACACTCTCAGTCTCCATGGGAACCTGTCACACTCTCAGTCTCCATGGGAGCTTGTGACACTCTCAGTCTCCATGGGAACGTGTCACACTCTCAGTCTCCATGGGATCTTGACACACTCTCAGTGTACATGGGAACCTGTCACACTCTCACTCTCCACGGGAACTTGTCACACTCAGTCTCCATGGGAACCTGTCACACTCTCAGTCTCCATGGGAACTTATCACACTCTCAGACTCCATGGGAACTTGTCACACTCTCAGTCTCCATGGGAACGTGTCACTCTCTCAGTCTACATGAGAACATGTCACACTCCCAGTCTCCATGGGAACTTGTCACAGTCTCAGTCTACATGGGAGCTTGTCGCACTCTCAGTCTCCATGGGAACTTGTCACACTCTCAGTCTCCATGGGAACTTGTCATACTCTGAGTCTCCATGGGAACTTGTCACACTCTCTGTCTCCATGGGAGCTTGTGACACTCTCAGTCTCCATGGGAACTTGTCACAATCTCAGTCTCCATGGGAACTTGACACACTCTCAGTGTACATGGGAACCTGTCACACTCTCAGTCTCCACGGGAAGTTGTCACACTCTGTCTCCATGGGAACCTGTCACACTCTCAGTCTCCATGGGAACTTGTCACACTCTCAGTCTACATGGAAACTTGTCACACTCTCAGTCTCTATGGGAACTTGTCACACTCTCAGTCTACATCAGAACTTGTCACACTCTCAGTCTCCATGGGAACTTGTCATGGTCTCAGTCTACATGGGAGCTTGTCGCACTCTCAGTCTCCATGGGAACTTGTCACACTCTCAGTCTCCATGTGAACGTGTCACTCGCTCAGACTACATGAGAACTTGTCGCACTCTCGGTCTCCATGGGAACTTGTCGCACTCTCAGTCTCAATGGGAACTTATCGCACTCTCAGTCTCCATGGGAACTTGACACACTCTCAGTGTACATGGGAACCTGTCACACTCTCAGTCTCCACGGGAAGTTGTCGCACCCTGTCTCCATGGGAACCTGTCACACTCTCAGTCTCCATGGGAACTTGTCACACTCTCAGTCTACATGGAAACTTGTCACACTTTCAGTCTCTATGGGAACTTGTCACACTCTCAGTCTCCATGGGAACTTGTCATACTCTCAGTCTCCATGGGAACTTGTCACACTCTCAGTCTCCATGGGAACTTGTCACACTCTGAGTCTCCATGTGAACGTGTCACTCGCTCAGACTACATGAGAACTTGTCGCACTCTCGGTCTCCATGGGAACTTATCGCACTCCCAGTCTCCATGGGAACCTGTCGCACTCTCAGTCTCCATAGGAACTTGTCACATCTCAGTCTCCATGGGAACTTGTCACACTCTCAATCTACATGGGAACTTGTCACACTGTCAGACTACATGGGAACTTGTCACATTCTCAGTCTGCATGGGAACCTCTCACACTCTCAGTCTACTTGGGAGCTTGTCACACTCTCAGCCTCCATGGGAACTTGTCACACTCTCAGTCTCCATGGGAACTTGTCACACTCTCAGCCTCCATGGGAACTTGTCACACTCTCTGTCTACATGAGAACTTGTCACTCTCTCAGTCTCCATTGGAACTTGTCACAGTCTCAGTCTACATGGGAGCTTGTCACACTCTCAGTCTCCATGGGAACTTGTCACACTTTAAGTCTCGATGGGAACTTGTCATACTCTCAGTCTCCATGGGAATTTGTCACACTCTCAGTCTCCATGTGAACGTGTCACTCGCTCAGACTACATGAGAACTTGTCACACTCTCAGTCTCCATGTGAACGTGTCACTCGCTCAGACTACATGAGAACTTGTCACACTCTCAGTCTCCATGTGAACGTGTCACTCGCTCAGACTACATGAGAACTTGTCGCACTCTCGGTCTCCATGGGAACTTGTCGCACTCTCAGTCTCAATGGGAACTTCTCGCAGTCTCAGTCTCCATGGGAACTTGACACACTCTCAGTGTACATGGGAACCTGTCACACTCTCAGTCTCCACGGGAAGTTGTCGCACTCTGTCTCCATGGGAACCTGTCACACTCTCAGTCTCCATGGGAACTTGTCACACTCTCAGTCTACATGGAAACTTGTCACACTCTCAGTCTCTATGGGAACTTGTCACACTCTCAGTCTACATGAGAACTTTTCACACTCTCAGTCTGCATGAGAACTTGTCACACTCTCAGTCTCCATGGGAACTTGTCACACTCTCAGTCTACATGGGAACTTGTCGCACTCTCAGTCTCCATGGGAACTTGTCGCACTCTCAGTCTCCATGCGAACTTGTCGCACTCTCAGTCTCCATGGTAACTTGTCGCACTCTCAGTCTCCATGCGAACTTGTCACACTCTCAGTCTCCATGGGAACTTGTCGCACTCTCAGTCTCCATGGGAACTTGTCACACTCTCAGTCTACATGGGAACTTGTCACACTCTCAGACTACATGAGAACTTGCCGCACTCTCAGTCTCCGTGGGAACTTGTCGCACTCTCAGTCTCCGTGGGAACTGGTCACACGCTCAGTCTCCATAAGAACTTGTCACGCTCTCAGTCTCCATGGGAACTTGTCACACTCTCAGTCTCCATGGGAACCTGACACACCCTCAGTCTCCATGGGAGCTTGTGACACTCTCAGTCACCATGGGAACTTGTCACACTCTCAGTCTCCATGGGATCTTGACACACTCTCAGTGTACATGGGAACCTGTCACACTCTCAGTCTCCATGGGAACTTATCACACTCTCAGACTCCATGGAACTTTTCACACTCTCAGGCTCCGTGGGAACTGGTCACACACTCAGTCTCCGTAAGAACTTGTCACGCTCTCAGTCTCCATGGGAACTTGTCACACTCTCAGTCTCCATGGGAACCTGTCACACTCTCAGTCTCCATGGGAGCTTGTGACACTCTCAGTCTCCATGGGAACTTGACACACTCTCAGTGTACATGGGAACCTGTCACACTCTCACTCTCCACGGGAACTTGTCACACTCAGTCTCCATGGGAACCTGTCACACTCTCAGTCTCCATGGGAACTTATCACACTCTCAGACTCCATGGGAACTTGTCACACTCTCGGTCTCCATGGGAACGTGTCACTCTCTCAGTCTACATGAGAACATGTCACACTCCCAGTCTCCATGGGAACTTGTCACAATCTCTGTCTACAAGGGAGCTTGTCGCACTCTCAGTCTCCATGGGAACTTGTCACACTCTCAGTCTCCATGGGAACTTGTCACACTCTCTGTCTCCATGGGAGCTTGTGACACTCTCAGTCTCCATGGGAACTTGTTACACTCTCAGTCTCCATGGGAACTTGACACACTCTCAGTGTACATGGGAACCTGTCACACTCTCAGTCTCCACGGGAAGTTGTCACACTCTGTCTCCATGGGAACCTGTCACACTCTCAGTCTCCATGGGAACTTGTCACACTCTCAGTCTACATGGAAACTTGTCACACTCTCAGTCTCTATGGGAACTTGTCACACTCTCAGTCTACATCAGAACTTGTCACACTCTCAGTCTCCATGGGAACTTGTCATGGTCTCAGTCTACATGGGAGCTTGTCGCACTCTCAGTCTCCATGGGAACTTGTCACACTCTCAGTCTCCATGTGAACGTGTCACTCGCTCAGACTACATGAGAACTTGTCGCACTCTCGGTCTCCATGGGAACTTGTCGCACTCTCAGTCTCAATGGGAACTTATCGCACTCTCAGTCTCCATGGGAACTTGACACACTCTCAGTGTACATGGGAACCTGTCACACTCTCAGTCTCCACGGGAATTAGTCGCACTCTGTCTCCATGGGAACCTGTCACACTCTCAATCTCCATGGGAACTTGTCACACTCTCAGTCTACATGGAAACTTGTCACACTCTCAGTCTCTATAGGAACTTGTCACACTCTCAGTCTACATGAGCACTTGTCACACTCTCAGTCTCCATGGGAACTTGTCATGGTCTCAGTCTACATGGGAGCTTGTCGCAGTCTCAGTCTCCATGGGAACTTGTCATACTCTCAGTCTCCATGGGAACTTGTCACACTCTCAGTCTCCATGGGAACTTGTCACACTCTCAGTCTCCATGTGAACTTGTCACTCGCTCAGACTACATGAGAACTTGTCGCACTCTCGGTCTCCATGGGAACTTATCGCACTCCCAGTCTCCATGGGAACCTGTCGCACTCTCAGTCTCCATGGGAACTTATCACACTCTCAGTCTCTATAGGAGCTTGTCACACTCTCAGTCTACATGAGCACTTGTCACACTCTCAGTCTACATGGAAACTTGTCACACTCTCAGTCTCTATAGGAGCTTGTCACACTCTCAGTCTACATGAGCACTTGTCACACTCTCAGTCTCCATGGGAACTTGTCATACTCTCAGTCTCCATGGGAACTTGTCACACTCTCAGTCTCCATGGGAACGTGTCACTCGCTCAGACTACATGAGAACTTGTCGCACTCTCAGTCTCAATGGGAACTTATCGCACTCTCAGTCTCCATGGGAACTTGTCACACTCTCAGTCTCCATGGGAACTTGACACACTCTCAGTGTACATGGGAACCTGTCACACTCTCAGTCTCCACGGGAATTTGTCGCACTCTGTCTCCATGGGAACCTGTCACACTCTCAATCTCCATGGGAACTTGTCACACTCTCAGTCTACATGGAAACTTGTCACACTCTCAGTCTCTATAGGAACTTGTCACACTCTCAGTCTACATGAGCACTTGTCACACTCTCAGTCTCCATGGGAACGTGTCACACTCTCAGTCTCCATGGGATCTTGACACACTCTCAGTGTACATGGGAACCTGTCACACTCTCACTCTCCACGGGAACTTGTCACACTCAGTCTCCATGGGAACCTGTCACACTCTCATTCTCCATGGGAACTTATCACACTCTCAGACTCCATGGGAACTTGTCACACTCTCAGTCTCCATGGGAACGTGTCACTCTCTCAGTCTACATGAGAACATGTCACACTCCCAGTCTCCATGGGAACTTGTCACAGTCTCAGTCTACATGGGAGCTTGTCGCACTCTCAGTGTCCATGGGAACTTGTCACACTCTCAGTCTCCATGGGAACTTGTCATACTCTGAGTCTCCATGGGAACTTGTCACACTCTCTGTCTCCATGGGAGCTTGTGACACTCTCAGTCTCCATGGGAACTTGTCACACTCTCAGACTCCATGGGAACTTGACACACTCTCAGTGTACATGGGAACCTGTCACACTCTCAGTCTCCACGGGAAGTTGTCACACTCTGTCTCCATGGGAACCTGTCACACTCTCAGTCTCCATGGGAACTTGTCACACTCTCAGTCTACATGGAAACTTGTCACACTCTCAGTCTCTATGGGAACTTGTCACACTCTCAGTCTACATCAGAACTTGTCACACTCTCAGTCTCCATGGGAACTTGTCATGGTCTCAGTCTACATGGGAGCTTGTCGCACTCTCAGTCTCCATGGGAACTTGTCACACTCTCAGTCTCCATGTGAACGTGTCACTCGCTCAGACTACATGAGAACTTGTCGCACTCTCGGTCTCCATGGGAACTTGTCGCACTCTCAGTCTCAATGGGAACTTATCGCACTCTCAGTCTCCATGGGAACTTGACACACTCTCAGTGTACATGGGAACCTGTCACACTCTCAGTCTCCACGGGAAGTTGTCGCACTCTGTCTCCATGGGAACCTGTCAAACTCTCAGTCTCCATGGGAACTTGTCACACTCTCAGTCTACATGGAAACTTGTCACACTCTCAGTCTCTATGGGAACTTGTCACACTCTCAGTCTACATGAGAACTTGTCACACTCTCAGTCTCCATGGGAACTTGTCATGGTCTCATTCTACATGGGAGCTTGTCGCAGTCTCAGTCTCCATGGGAACTTGTCATACTCTCAGTCTCCATGGGAACTTGTCACACTCTCAGTCTCCATGGGAACTTGTCACACTCTCGCTCTCCATGGGAACTTGTCATACTCTCAGTCTCCATGGGAACTTGTCACACTCTCAGTCTCCATGGGAACTTGTCACACTCTGAGTCTCCATGTGAACGTGTCACTCGCTCAGACTACATGAGAACTTGTCGCACTCTCGGTCTCCATGGGAACTTATCGCACTCCCAGTCTCCATGGGAACCTGTCACACTCTCAGTCTCCATAGGAACTTGTCACATCTCAGTCTCCATGGGAACTTGTCACACTCTCAGCCTCCATGGGAACTTGTCACACTCTCAGTCTACATGAGAACTTGTCACTCTCTCAGTCTCCATGGGAACTTGCCACAGTCTCAGTCTACATGGGAGCTTGTCACACTCTCAGTCTCCATGGGAACTTGTCACACTCTCAGTCTCCATGTGAACGTGTCACTCGCTCAGACTACATGAGAACTTGTCACACTCTCAGTCTCCATGTGAACGTGTCACTCGCTCAGACTACATGAGAACTTGTCACACTCTCAGTCTCCATGTGAACGTGTCACTCGCTCAGACTACATGAGAACTTGTCGCACTCTCGGTCTCCATGGGAACTTGTCGCACTCTCAGTCTCAATGGGAACTTATCGCAGTCTCAGTCTCCATGGGAACTTGACACACTCTCAGTGTACATGGGAACCTGTCACACTCTCAGTCTCCACGGGAAGTTGTCGCACTCTGTCTCCATGGGAACCTGTCACACTCTCAGTCTCCATGGAAACTTGTCACACTCTCAGTCTCTATGGGAACTTGTCACACTCTCAGTCTACATGAGAACTTTTCACACTCTCAGTCTGCATGAGAACTTGTCACACTCTCAGTCTCCATGGGAACTTGTCACACTCTCAGTCTACATGGGAACTTGTCGCACTCTCAGTCTCCATGGGAACTTGTCGCACTCTCAGTCTCCATGCGAACTTGTCGCACTCTCAGTCTCCATGGTAACTTGTCGCACTCTCAGTCTCCATGCGAACTTGTCACACTCTCAGTCTCCATGGGAACTTGTCGCACTCTCAGTCTCCATGGGAACTTGTCACACTCTCAGTCTACATGGGAACTTGTCACACTCTCAGACTACATGAGAACTTGCCGCACTCTCAGTCTCCGTGGGAACTTGTCGCACTCTCAGTCTCCGTGGGAACTGGTCACACGCTCAGTCTCCGTAAGAACTTGTCACGCTCTCAGTCTCCATGGGAACTTGTCACACTCTCAGTCTCCATGGGAACCTGACACACCCTCAGTCTCCATGGGAGCTTGTGACACTCTCAGTCACCATGGGAACTTGTCACACTCTCAGTCTCCATGGGATCTTGACACACTCTCAGTGTACATGGGAACCTGTCACACTCTCAGTCTCCACGGGAACTTGTCACACTCAGTCTCCATGGGAACCTGTCACACTCTCAGTCTCCATGGGAACTTATCACACTCTCAGACTCCATGGAACTTTTCACACTCTCAGGCTCCGTGGGAACTGGTCACACGCTCAGTCTCCGTAAGAACTTGTCACGCTCTCAGTCTCCATGGGAACTTGTCACACTCTCAGTCTCCATGGGAACCTGTCACACTCTCAGTCTCCATGGGAGCTTGTGACACTCTCAGTCTCCATGGGAACTTGACACACTCTCAGTGTACATGGGAACCTGTCACACTCTCACTCTCCACGGAACTTGTCACACTCAGTCTCCATGGGAACCTGTCACACTCTCAGTCTCCATGGGAACTTATCACACTCTCAGACTCCATGGGAACTTGTCACACTCTCAGTCTCCATGGGAACGTGTCACTCTCTCAGTCTACATGAGAACATGTCACACTCCCAGTCTCCATGGGAACTTGTCACAATCTCAGTCTACAAGGGAGCTTGTCGCACTCTCAGTCTCCATGGGAACTTGTCACACTCTCAGTCTCCATGGGAACTTGTCACACTCTCTGTCTCCATGGGAGCTTGTGACACTTTCAGTCTCCATGGGAACTTGTTACACTCTCAGTCTCCATGGGAACTTGACACACTCTCAGTGTACATGGGAACCTGTCACACTCTCAGTCTCCACGGAAGTTGTCACACTCTGTCTCCATGGGAACCTGTCACACTCTCAGTCTCCATGGGAACTTGTCACACTCTCAGTCTACATGGAAACTTGTCACACTCTCAGTCTCTATGGGAACTTGTCACACTCTCAGTCTACATCAGAACTTGTCACACTCTCAGTCTCCATGGGAACTTGTCATGGTCTCAGTCTACATGGGAGCTTGTCGCACTCTCAGTCTCCATGGGAACTTGTCACACTCTCAGTCTCCATGTGAACGTGTCTCTCGCTCAGACTACATGAGAACTTGTCGCACTCTCGGTCTCCATGGGAACTTGTCGCACTCTCAGTCTCAATGGGAACTTATCGCACTCTCAGTCTCCATGGGAACTTGACACACTCTCAGTGTACATGGGAACCTGTCACACTCTCAGTCTCCACGGGAATTAGTCGCACTCTGTCTCCATGGGAACCTGTCACACTCTCAATCTCCATGGGAACTTGTCACACTCTCAGTCTACATGGAAACTTGTCACACTCTCAGTCTCTATAGGAACTTGTCACACTCTCAGTCTACATGAGCACTTGTCACACTCTCAGTCTCCATGGGAACTTGTCATGGTCTCAGTCTACATGGGAGCTTGTCGCAGTCTCAGTCTCCATGGGAACTTGTCATACTCTCAGTCTCCATGGGAACTTGTCACACTCTCAGTCTCCATGGGAACTTGTCACACTCTCAGTCTCCATGTGAACGTGTCACTCGCTCAGACTGCATGAGAACTTGTCGCACTCTCGGTCTCCATGGGAACTTATCGCACTCCCAGTCTCCATGGGAACCTGTCGCACTCTCAGTCTCCATAGGAACTTGTCACATCTCAGTCTCAATGGGAACTTGT